>NW_025967085.1:0-25000 GCF_021869965.1 Rhincodon typus | reverse complement strand
GTGCTACCTTTTCCCAGCTTCAATCAGTTCTGAAGATGAGTCACTGGACTTGAAATATTGGCTCTGATTTCTCTCCAGAGATGTTGCCAGATCTGCTGAGTTTTCCCAGAAATTTCTGTTTTTGTTTCAGATTTCCAACATTCGTGTTTTTTTTTTGTTTCCATTGAACATTTGCCTAGGGTCTTGATTACTAGTTCACTGACAATACCTCTATACAACCATCTCACCAGTGTCAATAAAGGCACTTATACTTGTAGTTGTTGGAGATGGTCACTCTCTAGTACTTCTGTGGCACAAGTTACCTGCTGCTATTCACTCAAGCCTCCCTACAGCCCAGGTCTTGCTGTGCACATGGGCAGCTTGCTACATTATCTAAGCACTTTGCAAAAACTAGCCCCAGTTCTGATCTTATAATTCAGGAAAGACATTGATGAAGCATTTGAAAATGACTGATCCTAGGACACTTCCTGAAGAACTGCAATAGTGATGTCCTAAGAATGAAATGTTTAGTTTTCAACAACTTCAAAACTTTCCTGTGTAATAAGTATGACTCCAACCAGTGGAGAAATTATCCTCTTGTTTCATTCTCTTCACTTCCACTGGGGTTCCTTAATGCCATAGTCGGCCAAGTGCTGCCTTAATATCCTAGGTAGTCACTTCCACATCATCTCTGGAATTCAGCTCTTTGGCTCATGTTTGGACCAAGGCACTATTGAATCAGAAACCAAGTGGTCGTTGTGAAAGAGATAGCAAGAACTGCAGATGCTGGAGTCAGAGTTAACCAAGTGTGGAGCTGGAGGAACACAGCAGGCCAGGCAGCATCAGAGGAATAGGAAAGCTGACGTTTCGGGTCAGGATCCTTCCTCAGAAAAATCATTTTATTGAAGAAGGGTTCCTCTGATGCTGCCTGGCCTGCTGTGTTCCTCCAGCTCCATACTTTGCTATCTCTGGTCCTTGTGAAATCTTTTTTCTGTATCTGACATTTCCCACCATCTGCATGTCCGTCACTTTTTATAGTGCAACTATTAATTATGTTTGAAGGATAATAAGGACTAAGGGCTACTTCCAATAACTGGATGAAGGTATATGCTGCGAGTCACATATCCACAGAATCTTAGAGCAGAACTGAAGACTATTCAGCCCATATTACCTATGCTAGCTCTTTGAAGCAGCAATGGAATTGGTCTCAATCTCCCATTGTTTTACAATCATTTTTATTAATAGCGACAATCTTAATGCCAGTACTAGCACTTACTCTGGAAAAGGTTAAGGGATAGATCTGAATGACAGCAATTATGCTTGGAAAAAGAGATGGTCACTATCCAAACACAATTTCACCCAAATAATAGAAAACCTGCAATGCTTAGCTGCAAAAATGCCCAGGGATGTTAGCTAGATAGGGTTCAGTGATTCTCTGTTGACATTCAGGGATTACATTTCAAAGCTTATCAATCTCATTGCTCTGGCTTCCTCCTAGTACCTGGATCTCTTGAGTGTGGGGAAATCACATCTACTTAAATCCAATGTCATGTTATTGAAAGAGCTGGTGATGAAATAGAAACCTGAAATGATGAATAAATGGTTGAAGGGAGAAAAACAAGCCAAGCATAGCATGTGCTGTGTGACTACGTGCCTGTTTGACAGAAGGAGGTGGCTGATGTCAGGATAACTATGCCATGCTAAACAGACCACTGCCTGATCTGCACCAAGCTGATCTAGTCAAAATGCCATAAATCAACTTGCCAACCAGGGCCAAAGCTAGATGCCAGAGTTTAAAAACATCCTACTGTTGTCTTAGATCTTGCTACACATCACAATACTACTCTGCAGTTTGATTTTCTTTCCGCTAGTGATGTAGAAACTGCAAGGAAAGTTCCATAGATAGCAGGAACTGCAGATGCTGGAGAATCTGAGATAACAAGGTGTAGAGCTGGATGAACACAGCAGGCCAAGCAGCAGAGGAGCAGGAAAGCTGATGTTTTGGGCCTAGACCCTTCTTCAGAACGTCAGCTTTCCTGCTCCTCTGATACTGCTTGGCCTGCTGTGTTCATCCAACTTTACACCTTGTTATCCAGGAAAGTTTCATGATCAGTTCTTCAAGACTTTAACAGACACTTGGAATATACAAGTAGTTCATTATACTCAGTTTATTATACAAAGATTCACTGTCTATGTACATTTGTAGCTCATTCCCTTTAGTTGCATTCAGGTCATTTGTAAAGTTAATAAACATCTAGATACCTAACACAAGCCTGCAGGACACTAGTGGCAAATGGTCTCTAAACAAGTCTACAGCCATTAACAGTTACTGCTTATGCAAATTCAACTAATCCTCAACCCACTACAGGAACCTCCCAGCAATCCCACAATATGCAAAAAGTAAACTTTTGTGAAGCACCTTCTCAAAAGCTGTCTAAAAATTGAAAGGAATCATTTCCACTGAACCATATTTGATAACCTAGTGACTTCTTACAGAACTATTCTTTGCAGAAGCAGTGCTCATTATTTCTGAGGTTTCCTTCTCTATCCAGATACCATTTCTTGGAGTCCTCTCAGCATCTTGCCAATTACTGAAGTTAAATTAATGGTTCTCTAGTGATGACTTGACGTTCTTATTGATCCTTGGATCTGTATGTTTCTAAAGTAACAAGCTCAAACACTCATGATATGGGCAAAAACATGTTAATGTCATCTAGACTGGCAATCCGATCTTTGGTGGTTCCTATTTCCATCTAACTGGTCATTCTACCTCAGCTACGTTAAGTTTTACAATTTCCAAATTGACAACGTAGCTCATTGTTAGTAAATTGAACTTGTCTATAGAAGTGAAATCTGCAGCAAGGTAATAATTTCAGACTTCACTACACCCCAAGAGTCCATTTAAATCAGTCCTATGAATCCTTCAGTAGCCCTATGCATCTTTCATGGCAATCTGACTCCTGACATAGCCAAAAAAGCTTTTACCATTGTGTCTTACAGCTGTCCACGATCTTCTCCAATGACCTTTCAGTTACTCTGGCAACAGCTTTTGTTGCTTCTAATTGTGCACAATACTTGTCTCTGTTCTCCTGTGAATTATTTTTCTCAAAACTATAAAAGCATGTTTGTTTGAGCCTAATTTGCCCTTTTGCCAACTATCACTTTTTGTTCTTACTGTAAATTCAGCACATACTTCATAAGGAAACATCTAAGCGGTGAGTTTTGTAAATACACAGATGTTCTCATTTATTTCTAAACCATTTTGGCATACTAAAGTAACAATATTGCTTATATGTAAATAAACTATAAACATATGCCAGTACAATCTTTTACAGTTTACATCGTCCCACATGAAGTGGCTGTTGACTGGGAAACTCTAGCAAAACTCATCACTTCCAGTTCCAATAGAAAGTCATTGACTTGAGATGCTGATTTTGTTTCTTTCTTCACAACTGTTTCCAGTATTTACTGTTTATTTTTTACTTCAGATGTCCAAACCTGCAGTATTCAATTTTATTTTGCGCACAGATGTCTGACAAATTTGCTTGCATTGGAACAAGTAGTCCTTCCAACCCTTTGAGTTTACTTTTACACTAAATTAGATTGTGCTTGACACTCACTTCTTTGTACCTTATTCCTCGACATCCTAAGCTGAAAAAAAAATTGATCAATCTCAGTTGAACAGGGGAAGGCCCACTGCAACTGTATGCTCCTATGGTCTCCCAAAAGCCACCTTACAGATAATACAGCCTTCCACGTAAGGTTAATGAAATGAATTGCCACAGCATGAACAAATAGTGGGTGTGCCGTGGGAAAACACAGCCACATGTACAATTCTATTCTCGTAGTCATTGAGCAATTCTACACTGAGAGCATGGTAACGCTTTTAATATTTGAGCTAGAAGTACGCAGAGCTTCAGATTCTGTTTGGAGTGCCCAAAATTAATTCTAGTTGCCAGAGAATTCCTGGGCCTGGAAATGAATATGCAGCTTAAGACAATAAGAAACAACAACTATAGAGTTGTGGAGATGGAGATTAAGTCCAATTTTAAGTTACTATTCGGAGGGCTCAAACAAGTTTGCAACAATGAATGAACTGGGTGTGAAAGACTTTAGTACACTTTGAAAGATGCTATCTAAATGAAAATTCTTTCCTTGTTCACAAATAAACCAGAGACGAATGTGCCACAAAATGCTTATATTATTATTGCTTTGAACGGAGATTGGTAAAAACATGACCCTTGTAACGATTCAAGGCAAATTGAGAAAGCAGAATAAAAATACACATCATCCTGATATTTGTCAGCAAAAGGGTGAATGGTCCTCTGCAGAAAAAAAATCATAACCATCAGGTAAGGTTTTATTATGGAGATCACCACCTGTTCCACCTTGCTCTCTCCCTCAGTCTGCTGTAATCCTCAATCCTCACCATACACAGAATGCTGCTCTGAAGCAACCTTTTTGGTCTCACAGACTGGTACTTCAGTGCCTTCAGGATTGTGTGCAAAACTGCAGGCATTAAAACCAACAAGGATTAACATACCTTTTATAAAGCGTAAACATGGTAATTTGCAGGAGAATGTACAATGTACAAGATCACAAGCTCTAGTAAACGGCAATATTAAAAATGAACAAATTTAATGTTGATAACTCAACAAACCCCAAAAGACCCACAATATAATTAATTTTATTACACATCAATAGTCAACTATACCAAAATCATGATTGGCTGTTAAACTTATACAAAAAAAATCCCTGTTGGATCAACAAGCTATGATGTTGACATTGGCAGCTTCAAACACGGTGTGCAAAAATACATATAAAACTTCTTAAAATCAAAAAAAGAAATTATAATAATCATTGTAAATAGGAAGAGATTGGAAAAAAAGACCACAGCGAAAAGGAGTAAGAGCGAACAGATATGAGATTTTAAGTAATTAGTTTGAAACAATGTATGCTAAAAGTAACACTGCAAACAATTTTTGAAATTAAGTTTATTTTAATTACAATGAAGTTAACAGTCAGCACACCAACACACTGTATTTAAAAATGATGCTTCATCGGTTACAATTTTGTTGGCGAGATGCAAAATGTTGTTCACTCTTGACGTAGAAAATGTTCCATTAAGCATAATCAATGTAATCAGCCAGTTTAATCAGTAAAACAGCTTTTCATAGCAGCTCTGGACTAAAAAAAGCTAATTTTCCTATGACTGTACTGTAGAACCAGCATTGGATTTTGATTGATAGGAGCCATTGTCTTTCCCGTCACTTCTTTCTGACATGAAATCCGATTTCTCTTCAATTTTGTTTTTTACCGCGTGTAATGCATAATTGACACTAGCATTAATAATCCAACGCCAGGAACCAAACAGGGGATTATACAGCATTCCATTGATAGTCTCTACTGTGAATCCACCTGAAAATCATAAACAGAAAAATAAGAATGCATTTAAAGAAAAACTATGGATCAAGAACGAATATCAGATGTAAGTGATACTTTCAATTAAATACCAATGTATTGTTTATGTTGTCGAACAATTGCGGGAGGCCTTCTTACATGATTTACCGAATAACAAATAAAGCACAGCAGAGCCAGGTTTCAATGTTTTGCACAGGAGCAGAATTAATGAAAAGCAGTTTTTAAAAATCATCTCAGTTGCAAAATAATTGTTTGATATTGTTGCTTTGGATATAAGATTATACTATTTTTCAGTTATTTCTCAGTTTGCTTGCCACAAGTGCCAATTATTTGTCCAATTCAGCAAAATTAAACTCCTTCCATAATTCCAAGAATTCAGATAAACAGCGTGAAGTGAATGGACACAAGGTTCTTGTTTGTTCATCAAAGATGCACTTAAGCACACAACATTTGCGCTTTCTGCTGTTTGTAATTAACTGTTGCAACTGTGGCTATGATCTAACTAAGCAAGGTGGGAGGACGGAAGGGGGAAAAGGTAAAAGATTGAGACAGAGGAAGGAAATAATCAGATTAGGTGTATTACTCTTTGCTTAATGGTTGTCTTAAAAATATCACTGCCACAAAATCAAGCTGATCTCTCAAAGTGGAAATTAAAGAGAATTATATTTTGTTATTGATATTTTTACATTTGCAGCACATAGCAATGAGGTTTTCTTGCTTTTCTGCTGCAATGAGGTGATTTACCACAGCATAGTCCCTGCCATCTGTGCTCTGCACAACAGTTTCTTGGGACCATTCATACAGATCACCTGCAATGTTTACAACCTTTAACCTTTATTCAAAAGAAAGATTCCCATTTCCAAACATATTTCAGCTAACCATTTGTACTCTCCTGTGTAACAAGCTGAATGATAATAAATGAGCATTTGACTTACTTAGAAAAATACATTCCCAAAATAAAATCCATTTAGCTCTAAATCAATTCAAGTGTAAAATACTGATTGTCCTGTTTGCTAATGTAAGAAACATATCCTTGAAAGTACAAAAAGGTAAATATTAACATTACTCACTGGACATTAGATGAGCCTCCAATTTATTAGGACTAATAAACTTGCCCCATTCATGTGTCCCATTTGGTACAATTCTTAATATCTTCTCAGCTGCTACAATTGCCAATGCATAGGACAGGAATGTTTTGTTAATTGTTGTTATAAAAAGCGATCCTCCTGGCTGATTAACAGGGAATAAGAGATTTCAGTTATTTGAGGCTGTGAACAACAGACTACATTATTTCAACTAAATTATTATTAAGGTCTTCTGGTCAGCTGGATGTCTGACATATAGAAACTCATTGTCTTCCAGTTCATATCTCCTCCAAGAAATCCACATTCACCTTTTTGTTTCCCGATATTGAATGCATACTTGTTGTGTGGGAACACATATTACTTCCCAATCTGCCAAATTAAGGCACAACCAAAGCTTAAAGATGCCAAGTGAATCACCAAGAGCCACGTAATCTACCAAAGTGGATCATCCCTACCTCTGAGCCAGCAGGCCCAGATTCAAGTCCCACCTGTTCCAGAGGTGTATAAAGACATTCCCAAACTGGTTCTTAAGAAAATATCCCCCAAATTAGATGGAGGAAAACTTCTTATTTAAATTGTAAAAATATACTTTATTCATTAAAAAAAATATACTAACTTTGGAATTTGACATTCCCTGCCAATTTGCAAACTAAAGGCATTTCTTACTCATGTAGGAAACTATTTACAAACATTGAGACAAGGAGAGTGTCTGATGACTGAACAGACCCTCATTGTAGTTTGGCAGGAAGACCTGAGACAGTGGTTTTTCTCCACTGTCCTTTGGTGGCAGCTGCCCCAAGCTTTAGTGCATCCCTCAGTATGTAGTCCTGGAGCTTGCAATGTGTCAGTCTGCAACACTTGGTCGACATCAACTCCTTGCTTTGGAAGGCCAACACGTTTCGGGCAGACCAAAGAGCATCTTTCACTGAGTTGATGGTGCTCTAGGCGTAGTCGATGCTCGTCTCGGTGTGTCTCCCAGGGAACAGCCCGTACAGCACAGAATCCTGTGTCAAGAAGTTGCTCCAGAAAACCATGACAAAAACCACAGCATCTCCCAGAAGGAGATGTGTGACAATCTCTACACCCCCTTAGAGGACAGTCTGCGGTGGTGTAGGCAGTTTCGACATGCACGAAGGATCTCACAGGCAGTGTGCTTCTCACCATCAGCCAAGCGGCATCTTGACACTTGTTGAAAAGTTCTGGCAATGAGGCATTCTGCCAAATGACTTTGATAGTCTGGTCAGGGAACAACCTGACACGATCAACTCTCTCCTTTTCCAGCAGGCTGTCGAGGATGTTACATGCTGACAACTACTTGATGGACTTGTAATCAAAGGTGTTTTCCTTTACAAATTTTTCCAAGACAGACAGGTGATATGGAACTGTCTAACTAGTAGGACTGTTCCATGGCAACAAGGCCAGGCCCATCCTCCTAACACAAGGGACAGGTAGAGCCTCAGTACATAGTGATACTTAGTGTTTGCACACCGAGACTCTACACATAGATTGATGCAGCCGCACATAAAGGTGACCATCAGGATGGGGGCGGCATTAGGTACTTTCTTCCCCACTTATCCAGAGCTTGTACAAGGTATCCCAGATGAAGTGGAAGATGACTTGGGTGACTGCAGTGGGGTGGCCTTGGGGAATGGGCCAGACCTGTGCCATATACAACACCGATGACCAGTTTTTAACCACAATGTAGAGGGAATGGTGCTCCCATTTGTCCAGCTTCTGCCTCACCTTGGCAATATGCTCCTCCCAAGTTTTGGCACACATCCCACTCGTTCAAACCATGTACATTGAGGCAAAAACCGACCTGATACAACTTTAATCTGCAGGATAACCAAGCACCAAGTGGGAAAAATCACAGTTCTTACTAACAGATAAGCTCCATCAGAGGTTGGAGTGATCAAAAACATTATCCCCTAGGTGCATCTGTCTCACTCTCAAACATTCACATGTAAATTTTCAAGAATACAAAGCCTGTCATGTAGGGTCAACATAGCCTTCATCATCCTCACCCTACCAAACAACCAGTGTTTACAGATATGAGCCATGACTGGTTACCCGGAATTTGCAAACAGCATAGCAAACTGTAAAAAGTGAAAATCTATTACTACAACTTTTATTCAACTTTATGATACTACATTGATAATGCATTTCTTTTTAAATAAAACTGTGACATTCATAAAGGGATTGGTTTATACTGACTTTTCCAGGCGATCATATGTTATGTGCAGAAATTATCTGCTTCCCTGAGAACTAACTGGTTGGTCCCGGGGAAAAGTCACGCAAGTTGACGAGGCAGAATGTTCAGGAATAGTCGACGAGTGGAGCGACGGGCCTCGGACTGTCGGTCACACACCATGGGAAGCCTGGCTAGAAAATGACCATCCAGACCCAGGAAGCTGTTCTGAGGGTGAGCCATGTCTTGGCAATGTAAGTAAGGGGATACCACAGAAGTGAACACAACCCAGTAACGGGAACAGTTCACTACTCAGAGCGTCAGATGGTCAGAAACACACTTTCCACTGGAATTCATAAAAGTGCGTTTACCATTCCATGATGGTGGTGGCAGGGTAGGCAGCATTTGGGTTCCTGAGCTTGGGCTTGTCTGCTCCTCAAGTCAGCCACATCTTTTCTAATCTTTCGGCAGTGATGGCGGAGAAAGATGGCGGTGAGACTGCAGTGGAGGTGGCATGGGTGGGCCTGGCTCAGGACTCATGGTGGTGGTAATGGGTGAAGCTCTGAACTGTGACCCCGCAGGGTCCCTGGGAGGTGGTGGGAGTTCCAGAGCCTGGCTGCTTTCTGCGTCTTGGCCGAGTAAGCAAGTGGCTGTATAGAATGGGATACTTCTTTTGCTTTTGTTTCTTTGTTTTCTGCTTTTTATTTAGAATTTTTAGATGGTGCCGGACAATGGTGACTCTTTGCACTTTCCATTCTATTCCTGTACTGGAGTACATGTGACAATAAAATCTAATCTAATTCTGAAGAACAGGGAGGTTATGCTGGAACTGTCTAAAATGTTGGTTGTGTCACAGCTGCAGTACTGTGTGCAGTTCTGAAGTCCATATTATAGGAGGGAGGTGATTGCCATGGAGAGGTTGCAGAGGAGATTTATCAGGATGTTACCTGGGTTGGAGTGTTTTAGTATGAAGAGCGATTGGACAGACTAGGGTTACTTTCCTTGGAACAGAGGGGACTGAGAGGGCACATGATTGATATGTATAAAATTCTGAGAGGCATAAATATGATAGGCAGGAAAAATGTTTCTCCTTGGTGGAAGCATCACCAGGGAACATGAATTTAAGGTAAGGAGCAGGAGATTTAAAGGGTGGTGGGAATCTGGAACTCACTGCTTGTAATGGTCATAGATGTAGGAACCCTCATAACATTTTAGTATTTGCAATGCCAAGGGATACAAGGCTATGGCCAAGTGTTGGAAAATGTGATTAGGATAGTTAGTAGGTTGTTTTTGACCAGTACAGACTCAATGACCTTTCTCTGCGCTGTAGCCTCTTAACTCCAAGGGTTTCATTGTAAAGGCAGAGATTAACACTGTTCATAAACTCCCAGAAAGGGATGTGTATTATTGTTTCAATTTCTTAAATGTGTCGCTTCTTTAAATATTATTTATCATGACAGTGAAATTTAAATGTAATTCAAAATGTTTTCAAATAGAACAGTCTGTGTGTTTTTACACCAAAATCATAACAAATCTTTACTAACAAGGACTCTCAGTACTCACAGTGGCATACAGGGTCAATCAGGTAATTTCTGACATTTAAAGAATATTTTTTTCTGGATTTGGCTGATGGCAATGTTGCCCATCCTTAATTCACTTGATATGAAGTTCATGGTCTTTCACCTTAAACTCTAAAATACTGGTTTTAACAATGCACTTACAGTGACATTATTTATTTAATTTCAGAATAGTGTCCTAATGATGAAGGAACTGCATTATACAAGTATGTGAATTAAAAGCACTGTTCCACCATTCAGTAAGATCATGGCTGATCTGATTCCGGCCTCAAGTCTAAAGTCCCACCTAACCACAGCTGACTCTCTTATTAGTCAAAGATTATAAAGATGTCAACATCTGCTTTAAAAATATTAATTGACCCTGGCTCCGCCACTGTCTGGAGAACAAGTTCCAAAGACTCATGAGCTTCAGAGAAAAGATGGAGATGAGGAGAAATCTTAAGCACCGACCCCTAATTCTAGACTCATCGAGAAAGGGAAACAAGATCTTGCTCCTCTTGCCCATCTGCCCTCCCAGGTGGATACTGAAGATCCCACAGCACTACTTCAAAGCACAGCAGAAAGCTTTGCCCAGTGTGCTGGGCAATAATTATTTCCCAATCAAAATCACAAACAGATTATGTGCATTATAGCATTTCTGCGCACAGGTTGTATATTTTCTACTTTATAACAATGACTAAACTTCAAAAGAGTTCCACTGGCCATGAAGTACTGAAATGTCTAATAATCCTGAAATGACACTGTTATAATGCAAGATTTTGTTTTCTTCCTGTTGCTAGATGTCACAGAACTGGGGGATGGTAAGTAAATTTGGCAAGTTTCTCTAATCAAGCCTGAAGATGTACATATTGCAGCCAAAGTGCACTGGTGGTATAGTGGATGCTTAGTACAGTGATAATCTGCACAGACCTTAACTGTACTGAACTGCTAACAGTATTGCAATGCACCCGTCATAATCCTAACTTGCACTTTGCTGATTGCGAAGAGTCTTTGTGGGTTCGGGGGGGCTCCCAGAAGTCCTTCTAACATTTATCAGGCACAATTCAGAAATGTGATGACCTGCCACTTCTCCACATAAACGTAGTTTAAGTAATGCTCAAGAAGTGCAACTCCATCCAGGGCAAACAGTTTGCTTGATCAGCCATCCATCAACCACCTTAAAATAATCACAACCTCCAGCAACAGAACTACATGGTTGCACTACGTACTGGCAATCGAATGCACTGCAGAACATCGCCAAGGTTCTGTTAACTGCACCTCTCAAACCTCTCCCACTTTGAAGAGGTGGATGGGGCTACCACTGCTTCCAAGTTCTTATCCAAGTCACACACTATTCTGACTTGCAAATATATCGCCAATTCTGTGTCACAGCGCGATCAAACTGCTGCAGCAACCTATCAGAATTGATTGTCTTCGGATAAGACAATGTGGCATCAAAAAGAAATAAACAAGCATGAATTACAATCCTGCGCTTCCAACACAAACTAAACAGCAGTGAGCTAAATTTGCACTTTAAATCCGAATGAACAATTCTCACCATTTAATTATTTCTGGCTACAGCATCTTGAAGACATTTATAAGTAAAATTCTCAAATCATACACGACTAATCCAAATCCTGACTCTATTTTTATGTGTATTCTACTACCAGATGACAGCATTTAAGATGGCAGTTCATCACCATTATCTTGACAGCCATTTGGGACAGGCAATAAATGCTATCCTTCAGTGAAGCTCACATTCTGCAAGTAAAGTTGGATTTTTTTTAAACCGTACCTTTAAAACTTGTGCAGCACATCTGATAAAAGTTTCCACATCACTGACATGTTCCACAACTTCAGAGGCTATAACGGCATCAAACATTCCAGGCGCTTCCATTGCCATTTGCTCCAGAGGGCAGGCAGAATACTGAACCTGTTCTTTCAGGACTGGATCAAACGATTTATGTACGTCTGCTATTCTGATGTTATCTTCCAAAGGGTCAATTCCTGTAACCATCGCTCCAAGCCTACCAAGAGGCTAAAGAAGGCAAAAGTAAAATTACCAAAGTTTATCTTGAGAAAATACAATCACTACTTTATAATCAATGTGAAAAGAGCCAAAACAAAATCCCACTGAAATATCATTACTCAAGTGCTTTTTCTTTAAAAAAAGTGGACAGAACCCAATGAATACACCCAAAATTGTGCCAGGAAAGGGTCACAAGCAGTTTAGTCATACGGTAGTGAATATATGGTAACAGATTGGTTTAAGGAAGCACGTCATTCGTACAGGAGAACTAGACAGATATTTGAGGCAGTGAGGAATTCTGTTTCTTTTAAATTTTGCCAGGGCTGTCTAATTGATGACCCTGCTGAAGGGCTAATGTGGCCCACAAGGGTCTTTGCAGCAAAGGTACTGGTGAGGAGACTGGTGAGGAGAAGGGGAAACAAGAGGGTCAGAAGAGAGGCAGCATGTGGGAGTTTCGATGAGCAGGAAGCAGCAAATGTGATGGAATTAACAAGTTCTTAAATTAAAAATTCTAAGGTATTAAGAGTTTTTGCTTCATTGGATGTTGATTCTATTTCTAATTTGCTTCGACTTGCCACTACCTTATTTGAGACGCACTGCTGAAGTTTCACATCATGCACTTATCAAGACAAACACACAAAGGTCAAATTTCAAATGTTAGATCAATCATACTGCTTGAGGAAAGTGCGCTTAGCAAGTGCACTCTGATCACCTATGACAAAGTGTCGACTGATGCACTAGAAAATGGTTGTCCTACAGCTTTTGTTTATTTGAAAAAGATGCAATGCGTGGATATGTTCTCTCCGTTAGAAGAGAACAGGTCTATGCATATGACTGTATGCAGTTTTCAGCAAGAGGGTTGCAATGTGAGTCTGACTGATGATCTTAAATTGGTTTGTTAGTGTAATTACACATTCAGGATTGTTCAATAAGTGTTGTCCAATTTTGGAATGTTGCCACAATGTTGTGGGTTTTGCAAGCACCAGCTGTTTGTGTCTGGTCAGTACTTCGTTGCGAACAGCTGAAGGGATGTGCTATTTGATCCCAGTTAATGGACTGTCCTGGAAACCTGCCTTTTTTGAATGTAAATGCTTTAGGGATAATCATTCCCTAATGCATTCTCCAAAGCAACACCTTGATTAATCGGAGTTCACTTGCCACCTAATCAGAAATTTTGTTTCTTCATTTTTCTAAACGTTTTTGGAAACTAATACTTCAATTATTTTTAAAAATTCACTCATGGGACGTGGGCATCACTGGCTGAGCCAACATTTCTTGCCTGTCCCCAGTTGCCCTTGAGAAGGTGGTGGCAAGCTGCCTTCTTGAACTGCTGCAGTCCATTTAGTGTGGTTAGACCTATGATGCCATTGGGGAGAGATTTCCAGAATTTTTTTTTTCAGGAATTATCATTATTCTAGAAATTATTATTTATAAGCTTGTTCTTCATATATTGTGCTATGTACAAGGCATTGGGTTCCATTTGGGTGTAAAAATGTTTCAGTTTTGTAATTTGACGTATGGGGGCATACCCAAGGCAAAATATCATCCCTCTTGGTTGTAAGTGGACAGTCTTGATCTAACACAATAGGCCATAGTTCCTTTCATCCACTTTCCCAGGTCCCTGACCTTCAACATTTTGCTGATGTAAGGAGCTAGAATGATGCAGATTGTCAGTAAAATGTTCTCTATTTGTACATAAACTGCGAATTGGCCTGTCATTAATCACAAATCTTTATCATACCTCACTCAGCAGTCCTCCTCCACAACCAACATCTAAAATTCGCAAGCCATGAAGGGGACGTCCTGATTGCTGTTTTTCACTATGCATCAACAACGTATCTCTAGCAAAGGTTAGGGAAAGAAAAAGAATGATTATCTATATAAAGCATTTCCCCAGAGGTTGCCAATAAAGTGAAACAGAAGACAAAAAAAAAAGCAAAGTCTTATGTTTACTATGTTCATCCCTTAGGAAAACATGTCCTGATTTACAGATTATAAAATCAGGACATACCAATTATATAGCTAATAACTGACTAGTTTTAGGCATAAATAAATCAAAACTTGACATGCAACAGCTGTCACTTTTAAGTGAAAATTACCATTCAGATTTTTAAAACTGTTTTCCAAAATTTAACTAAAACATGGAGTTGTCCCAGTGAATGGTTTTGGAGCACAACTGGATAATAAAGCTGGGGCAATTCTGGTAAAATGATGATTATGTAAATCATTTGACTTAAAACTTCATAGCTTATTACAGACCTGAATAAAAATAACACACTGGAAGCAATTTCATCTGAAGGTAAGAAAACAAAGATGAGCTTGTAGTTGTGCATTGAAGCAATAAAGACGCAAGTGCTCAGAAGCACACAGTGCCTGCTTTAAAAAACGCAGTGTATTGAAAGCAATTCAGCTCCATATAAATTTTAAAAAAATTCAGGGAAACGGTGAGAGCAGGAGAGATGGAGCTACCTTAGGAATCACAGACTCTGTCCGTGGAGGAGCGGGAAAAGCAAGAGATAGGAAATCTTTGATTGGAGGACCTATAACAGCAACCTTGATCTGTGATTGGCAGAGCAGCTGTCTCTTTCTCACTTGCTGTTCCGCCAACTGCAAATTTAGCTCATCCCAGTCAACTTTCAGCCTGCCCCCTACTGCTGCCACGCCACTAAATGCTGATGGTTGAAGTGAGGACTTTGTTGTATCACTGTCGGTCTACCCTACTCCTCGAACTCTTATCCCTGTAGTGCAGCATTCTTAGAGGCAGCAACCATGGCAATGTACTCATTCTGGTGCATAGTGCTGACAGGTACTTGCTTTCTGGGGTGGACCCTCTTGTTAATGCTAAAGCAACTGTCCAGATGGATGGAAGGATTTGAAGCCCCCACACAATGCCTCCATTTGAACAAGCATTTTGAAATTCCAATTAGTGACTTCGGTCATTTTTAAAATTAATAGTTGGATTTAAGCTTCCTCTCTTATGTTAATATTGTTAGGAAACATAAATTATGAGTGAAGCTGAGGGAAACCAAAGGCATTATTCACATTTTCTTTCACAGTCTGAAAATACTATCGGCCTAGGGAATCTGCATTGCTTGGAATGGTCAGCAGTAAAGCTACATAGAATGGCTTCAAAACGTGAATCTATGAACATCTTACACTTAGCTTCAATTAAGTTTAATACCTTCTTTTGTCATTATTCCCTATGCAATCTCCATTGCATGCTGGTCAGCAATATCCTCCTCAGTGTGGATTGCTTAATAGAACTTTCTGAAAATAAAACTTTAATTTTTTCCCCCACTTCCCCACATGCAGCGTACAGAATGCACTGTCTGAGAACGTGGAGGAGGTGGGTCCAATTGAAGCAAAGGAAATTAGATTGTTATCTGAAAAGGAAGCATATGCAGGGGGAAGTGAAGAGAATGAAACCTAGTGAATTTTTTGTTTGGGGAACCAGTGCTGACAGAATTGGTCAAGAGCAACAACTCCATGATTCTATAATTCATTGCAGTGTTCACTTCCTCTTTGTTTCTAAAGGAACTGCCTATTTATCTGTAGTTGTTGCTGTGGGCATGTTGGTTGGTTGTTAATGCAAGATCCCCGATTAGCAAAAATTAGACCATGTGTCAGGCTTGGGCACAAGTGCACAAGGCTGAAAATTCACATAGGGTGCCTAATACACTTGCACCGGTCCTGTTCCTTATATGACTTCAGTGTCCCAGTCTCATTCACCCTTTTTGGCACTTTCTTCAGTTGTCATTCTGTGATTAGTTGATAAGATGTAGAAAAATACTGCTTGCAAAATTCATCAGATCATGTGTGTTGCAGCTGTATGGGACATTGGTGAGGCTACTTTTAGAATACTGTATTCAGTTTAGGTCTCCCTGCCATAGGAAAGACGTTGTTAAACTTGAAAAGGTTCAGAAAAAATTTACAAGGATTTTCCAGGGTTGGAGAGTTTGAACTATAGGGACAGGCTGAATGGACTGAGGCTTTTTAACCCTGGAGCATTGAAGGCCGAGGGATGGCCTTATAGAGATTTATAAAATCATGAGGGGCATGGATAGGGCGAATAGCCAAAGTCTTTTTCCCAGGGTAAGGAATCCAAAACTAGAGGGTATAGGTTTAAGGCGAGAAGAGAAAGATTCGAAAGAGACCGGAGGGCAACTTTTTCACACAGAAAGTGGTGCGTGTATGGAACGAGGTGCCAGAGGTGGAGGAGGAGGCTGGTACGATTACAACATTTAAAAGGCATCTGGGTGGGTACATGAATAGGAAGGGTTTAGAGGGATACGGGCAAAATACAGGCAAATGGGACGAGATCAGGTTGGGATATCTGGTTGGCGTGGACGAGTTGGACCAAAGGGTCTGTTTCTGTGCTTTACAACTCTGTGAAAAATGCAGCTGAAATCAGTGCAAAACAAAAAAATTGACATTACAAATCTATTTGCACATTCACTAAATTCCCTCCTTTTCTTCATTTATTTTCTTGCCCAGGCCGAGACAAAGGTACAAGTCTCATCCAAAACAGAAGAAGTCACCACCATGAGGTTCTATTAATTAAAAACAAAAGACAAAAAGTATATTTGTAATGACAAAAGATTTTTAAAAACACAAGATGTGATGATATGTATAAAGCAAATGAATACAGTGATAAGGAGGAATTTCTTCTGTTAAAGGGTAGTGAATCTGTGGAATTCTTTACCACAGAGGGCAGTTGAGGCTGGGTCACTAAGTATATTCAAGACTGTTACAGATGGTTTCTAATCAGTAAGGGAATCATGGGTTATGGGAAAAAGGCAGGAAAGTGGCTTTGAAGATGATCAGATCATGAATGGCAGAGCTGACTGATGGACTGAATGGCCTACTTCTACGCCAACATCGTATTGTCTCATTGCTGTAACAAGTGCTCAAGCAACAAATTAACCTACCCCTCATCTCCAACAGCAAATAACAAGGAATTAGAAAGACAATTTTCCCAGTATCCTGAATATGACAAATTCTAAAATCAAATAACATGTTTCCACCACCACATGGTGAATTGAAATGTTACCATACCGGATAAAAGGAACACGGAGGTCATTCAAAGCATGTAGAGCTGCAAATTCTCCATTTCTATCCCACCATTTTTGTGATAAAGCCTGAAACTTCTTCAGTTCACCAGATTCCACAGTTGTCTTTGATGTGCTGTATTTCCTAAAAAAGCTAAGGAGCAAATTACAGTAAATAGTGCCTCTTAGAACCTCTTCAAAAATCAGGTTTTCATACCAGATGATATTTAAAATTAGTATGTAGATTTTTATAGGAAAAAAATTTGGAAAACTGTTTGGGTCAATGTGTCATTTTATTGACAGCCAACCTAATCTTCTTTATATTGAGTCCAGCAGATCATTAGAGGATGTGATATTTTACACGAGTGACATTATTGTAATCATACCCATAACAAAAGCCATTACATTGCTATTAATTTAATAAATTTAGATGCTTTTTCAAAAGAACATAAGGTGTTTTTGCCTGTTCACATATGACGGGACAGAAAGAACTTTTTGACCAAGTACAGGCCTCTATTTTTGCAGATAGCAGGGGCAGATGGAGGAAAAAAGAATTGATGCAACAAAATGAATCATGAGAATATAGAAGGCATGGTTAGTAAGTTTGCAGATGACATTAAAATTGGTGGCATTGTAGACAGTAAAGAAGGTTTTCTAAGATTACAAAGGGATCTTGATCAAATAGGTCAATGGGCTGTAAAATGGCAGATGGTGTTCAATCTGGATAAATGCAAGGTATTGCATTTTGGTTCAACAAACAAAGGTAGGGCTTATGCAATTAATGGTAGGGCCTTGGGTAGTGTTGTAGAACAGAGGGACCTAGGGATACAGGTACATAATTCTTTGAAGTTTATGTCACATATAGACAGGATGGTTAAAAAGGTGTTTGGCATGCTTGCCTTCATTGCTCAGTCTTTTGAGTATAGGAGTCGGGACGTTATGTCGAGGTTGTACAGGACATTGGTGAGGCCTCTTCTGGAATACTGTGTCCAGTTCTGGTCACCCAGTTATAGGAAGGATATTATCAAGCTGGACAGGGTTCAGAAGAGATTTAGCAGTACGGTGCCAGGTATGGAAGGACTGAGTTAAAAGGATATGCTGGGACTTTTTCGCTGCAGCATAGGAGGTTGAGAGGTGACCTGATAGAAGTTTATAAAATAATGAGGTATAGATAGAATTAACGGTACTTGTCCTTTCCCTAAGATGGGAAATTTCAAGACTAGGGGGCACATTTTTATGGCGAGAGGAGAGAGATTTAAAAAAGACATCAGATGCAATTTTTTTCAAACACAGAGGGTGGTTCACGTATAGAATGAACTTCCTAATGAAGTGGCGGATGTGGGTACAATTACAATGTTTAAAAAACATTTGGATGGATATATGAACAGGAAAGGTTTGGAGGGATATGGGCGAGGAGCAAGCAGGTGGGACTAGTTTAGTTTGGGATTATGTTCGGCCTGGACTGGTTGGACCGAAGGGTCTGTTTCTGTACTATATGACTCTATGAAAGGATGGAGCAGGCACATAAAGGTGTAATGGCAGTTTCTCATCTTGGATACAAGATTTTATAAAAAGCTTCCGTTTTGCCTAGTGACAGGTCAGAAAATTGTAGGTTCAAGTTCTGCTTTGATACAAAATTGATAGGTAATCCAGTGCAGTTCTGAGGCAGTGCTGCATTGCAATTTCTGCCTTTTGAAAGAACTGCTAAACTGACAGTTGCTTCACATGTTCAGGTGGATCCAAAAGATCCTGTTGTATCTTTTCCACGAAGCGCATTCTTCAGCTGACCTAGCCACTCTTCACCCCTCAATAGACGATTCATGTCATGATTTTGTGGCAGCTTGCTATGTAAACTTGCAGCTACCTTGCCTAATTAGTGACTACACTTCCAAGGTGTATACGAAAAGTTTTTTTGAGGGACCAAAAGCTAAAACGTTGAAGCAGAAACTGTTCCCATTAGCAGAAGGGTTAAGAACCAAAGGACATAGATTTAAGGTGAATGGCAAGAGAATTATAAGATGAAATGAGGGAAAAGATTTTTACATGAGTGATGAGGGTGTGTAATGCGCTGCCTTGGAGTGCAATGGAAGCAGATTCAATCATGGCTTTCGAACAGAAACTGGTTAAGCATTTGAAGGGAGAAAAAAAACACAGGGTTACACAAGGGCAGGTGAGTGAGAATAGATAAATTGCTCCTTGCAGAAATGACAGATGTAGAATGATTTGCAACCATTCTCTAATTCTAGGTCTTTGGCTGAAAGCTTTTAGCCATCACCTCGAGTATCACACAAAGTGCTTTCACATCAAATTTTGCTCTACATCTGTGAAGTGCTTTTGTGTCTCGAAAACAATAATAGAAATGAAAGTTATTACATAAATATAAATTTTATTTCAAGTTCCAACAAAACTTTCATCCTTCACAGTGCTTCAGCCACTTCCCTCATTTCTTCATTATTATTCCTTATTTTTCTTTGTCTAATCAAGTACCAGGAATAGAGGCTCAAAAATTCTAAAAGGGGGAGAGGTCACAGAATCAACTTATACTCCTGATATGCTATCTCTGAGGAAAACAACTTTTAGGTATATAGAGTCATACAGCACAGGAACAGACCCTTTGGTCTAACTCGTCAGTGCCGATCAATATGATTAAGTCTCATTTGCCAGCATTTGTCCCATATTCCTCTAAATCCTTCCTACTCATATACCCATCCAGATGTTTTTTAAAACGTTATACTCATGTCCACCACTTCCTCTGGCTGCACATTCTATACATGCACTACAGTCTGCATGAAAAAGTTACCCCTCAGGTCCTTTTTTAATCTTTCCACTCTCACCTTAAAACTCTGCCTTCTAGTTTTTGACTCCCCACCCTAGGAAAAAGCCCTTGGCTATTCACACTATTTGGGCCCCTCATGATTTCATAACCTCTATAAGGTCACCCCTCAGACTCCAACGCTCCAGACAAAGTTGCCCCAGTCTTTTCAGCCTCTCCCTATAGCTCACACCCTCCAATCCTGGCAATCTATTTACAATCCTTGTAAATCTATTCTACACCCTCTCAGGTTTAACAACATCCTTCCTATGGAAGGATGAACAGAGTTGTACACAGTACTGTAAAAGTGGCCTCACCAATGTCCTGTACAGCCACAACATGCTGTCCCAACTTTCATATCAATGTTCTAACCAATGAAGGCAAGCATGCCAAACACCTCCTCCACTACCATGTCTATCTGCGATTCCACTTCCAAGGAACTATGCACCTGCACCCCTCAGTTTCTTTGTTCGGCGACACTCCCCAGGGCCCTACCATTAACTGTGTAAGTCCTGCCCTGGTTTGCCTTACCAAAATGCAACACCTCACATTTATCTAAATTAAACTCCATGTGTCACTCCTTGGCCCATTGGCTCATCTGATCAAGGTCCTGTTGTACTCTGAGATAATCTTCTTTACAGTCCACAGTACCGCCTATTTTAGTGTCATCTGCAGACTTACTAACCATGCCTCCTATGCTCGTATCAAAATAATTTATATAAACAACAAAAATCAGTGGACCCAGCACCTATCCTTGTGGCACACCGCTGGTCACAGGCCTCCAGTCCAAAAAGCAACTCTCCACCACTACCCTCTGTCTCCTACCTTCAGCCAATTTTGTATCCAGTTGGCTAGCTCCGCCTGGATTCCATGTGATCTAAACTTACTAACCAGCCTACCTGTGCAACCTTGTCAAATGCTTTGCTGAAGTCCATATAGACAACATCTATACTGAAATGTTTAACAAGTTTAAACTTCTGATCACTATTTTTGCCCACCTGGATTGCTCCATGTTTCCAACAACAGTGGGACCAGAAGCACACAGATATGGGCGCATCTATAGGAAAATGCTCTAGCACCTACAGCATTGTTCAATGGGTATGGCATGAAGGAGCGCTAGCAAAACTGGAGCCAACGTGATCAGGAGTCAAATCTCAACTAATTGGGTCTAATACCTAAGATAAAAGGAAAATGGTTGTTGTTGTGGTGGCAGGTCAATCATTGCAGCCCTAGGACATCACTGTAGGAGTTCCTCAAAAAAGTGTCTTGGACCCGCTATATTCAGCTGCTTCATCAACCACACCTCCTTGGTTCTGAAGGTCAGAAGTCAGGATGTTCGTTGATGATTGAACAATGTTCAACACCATTCACACCCGAGGTTGTAGATTTGCTCGCCAAGCCGGTGTGTTTGGTTGCAGATGTTTCATCACGATGCTAGGTAATATCACTTTGGTTTTGTTTTTCAGTGGAAGTAACGCCAACCACCCCAGCAAACAGAGGCATATAAATAACAAGTGGGACAGAACACCAACACTTCATCGGAGATGCATTGATGATGTTACCCAGCAGGGTGATGAAACGTCTGCAACAAACACACTGGCTCGGCGAGCAAATCTACAACCTCATCCAAAATCCGAACTACAAATCTCAAAAATTTTAACAATTCACATCTTCTCAGGTACTGAAGATATCCAAGTCTATAATGCAGCAAAACCTGCATAATATACAAGCTTGGCTGAGAAGTAGTAAGCGTGATGACAGGAAATGGCTGAACCCTTCTGATAATTAAATTAAAAGTTAAGCCCCAATCTGTTATGACAGAAGTAGGGGATCCCCTCTAATAATTACCCCCGAAACACCCAGAGAAGCTCGTCTTTCCACTCGCAATCTATTAAAAGAGTGGTTAAAAGAAAGAAAATCCCTGATCTCCACTTTAAAAGTAACAAGAAACAATTTATTTATTTAACCCAACAATGAACAAATTAATAAAATTACTAACAAACCAACAATTCTCCCTTAGATTAAATACTTCCTAACGTCTAAATTTTACTGGAATGCTGTTTAAATAAAGACAAGTCCCACTAATATAAACCCAATTAATAAGAAGCAATAAAGCGTAACTTAATCTCTCTAAATTCACATAGGCTGTCTTCTAGAAGATTCCGTTGTCTGCAGTCTCTTCAGAAATATCCTCCTTCCATTAATTCTCTCTGTAATTTTTTCTGTGAAGACTTTGAGCTAAAATACCATCGTGCCAGTGATTAATTAGATGGGCTTTCTCTGAGAGCTGAATGGTGCTAACTCTGGCAGGTAGCAGATGACTCTCTCTTTCAGATGACAGTTGGCTCTTCCCAACTTGCCAAATGCCTTTGTCTTATATACCCGCAATGACATAATCAAATTCTTATGATTGGTGTTGACAACCTGAAACCATCAGATTTAAATTCAATTGGCTTTCTGTATCTAGGTGCTTTGTTTAAATTAATTGGCAAAATTCAGAGTCTCTATCTGCAGTTCACCCTATCTGCACAACCAGTCCTGAAGAAAGGTTATACCTGAAACATTGACTGCTCCTTTCCTCCAGATGCTGCCTGGCTTGCTGTGTTCATCCAGCTTCCTGTTTGTCTACCTTGGACACAGGTCAGGGGAATGATAGAAATATTATCTGTTTGCTTGATGTAGGTAGCTCTAGCAACACTCAAGAGGTTTGAAATGATCCAGCCTATTTGATCAAGGCACTATCCAACAGCTTCAATGCTCGCTTTCTTTACCACCAACACACAGTAGCAACAGCACATGCCATCTCCAACATGCCTTGCAAAAATACAACGGAAGCTTGTTAAACAGTACATTCCAAACCCACAGCCATCTCCATCTATAAGAACAAGGATAACAGATACACCACCTGCAAGTTCCCCTCCAAGCCAGTGATCATTCTGATTTTTAAAAACGCAACCTCCTTCAATGTTGCCCGATCAAAATGCTGGAAATCCCTCCCCCAACAGCATTGTGGGTGTCCCTGTATCCCTAGGACCGAAGGTTCAAGACTGCCATTCTCGCCAAGTGCTGGCCCGGGCAGTAAATGCTGACCCAACCGGCGAAGCCCACGACCAGTTAATGATTTTTTTTTTAAAATGGTCTTAAATACACAATACAAATATGCAAGTGGTTGTTGAATTCTTTCATGCGGGAGACCATGGATAAACTATCCCACTGAAATTTACTCTCGATGGTTACCAAGGTCTTTCAGTGTGAAATTAAATCACGATAACTGACGTTGCCATTTCTTACCAGCTACTGTGAGTGCCACCCCCGCCCTTTCCGGGGCCCGTGCCGTCTGCACGCGGCTGCAGACTCGCGAATCCGGGCCGTGCCAACACCGCGTTCCAATCACAGAACGCAGCCCGGACAGCGCGTTCTAGAACTCCGAACACGCGCCCGGTCTGCGAACTGCCCCCCGAAGTACACAGCAACTTTCTCCACATGGCCATCACTGCCGCTGCTGCAGCTCACCACACTCTCGGTGCAGCAGTTGTTATTGTCCGCCGGAAACACGCGCACTTGACAGCTCCATCCACTATCTGTAACAGAACGGGTTGTTGGACAAACTGCACGACATATAATCAATTGAAACCGCCTTGCAATTTCTTACTTTGGCTGCATTATTTAGTAGATATTCCACAATCACCCATTCCGCACGAGTGTTTATTAAAAAGGGAACGTGTGTCTTGTACTTCACAAAAGATCAAAAATATTAAATTTAATCTCTATCCCCTCCTCCCACCTCAAGCCGCACCTCCATCTCCTACCGACCAACCTCATCCCGCTCCCTGGACTGACCTATCCCCTTCCTAACTCCCTACCTACACACACCTTTACTGGCCCCATCCCCGCCTCTTCGACCTGTTTGTTTCCTCTCCTCTATCCGCCTCCCACTCTCTCCCTATTTATTTCAGAACCCCCTTCCCCTCCCCCTTTTCTGATGAAGGGTCTAGGCCCGAAACGTCAGCCTCTCTGCTCCTATGATGCTGCTTGGCCTGCTGTGTTCATCCAGCCCTGCACCTTGTTGTCTTGGATTCTCCAGCATCTGCAGTTCCTACTATCTCTGATTCAATTACTAGGGGACACAGGTTAAAGGTGTGAGGGAGGTAAGTCTAAAAGAGATGTGCGAGGCAGGTTTTTCACACAAAGGGTGGTGAGTGCCTGCAAAGCATTGCCAGAGGAGGTGGTGGAAGCAGACACAATAGCAGCATTCAGAAACACCAGACAAATACATGAATAAGAAGGGAACAGAGAGATACGGATCCTGTAAGCGAAGACAGTTTTAGTATGGAAGGGCAAAATGTGTTGGCACAGGCTTGGAGAGACGAAGGGCCTGTTCCTGTGCTATATTTTTCTTTGTTCTAAGTTAGTTAAGGCAGAAAAGGATGAGAGGTATGTGTGAACACAAAGACGTTAATGCATCTGCTAGAGACCACTAATCAGAAGAATGGGTCATGAACTCTGCCGTCAAATAAAGAAAGTTTGTGTAGGAGCAGATGTACTAGCTATGGGTGATTTTAATTTACCAGGGAAAGATCAAGCACTGAGAATATAGCACAGCAAAACTGGATTCAACATTTGACTTCTATATGAAACAAGTACCCAAGAAATTAAGCAAGGATGCTATTGTATTTGATAATAAGTAAAACACTGAAGGTTGTAGAGTAGGTCAGAGTCATGAAACAAGTTGACAGCTGAGAACATAATACGATGGGATTTCAGATAAAGATGGAAGTTAACACTGAGCCTAACAATGGCAGATTTACAGGGTTGGCAAGTAAGCTGAGGAACTAAACTAAACAACACCAGTGGAGGGAAGGATGCATGATATATGGATCAA
>NW_025967084.1:0-25000 GCF_021869965.1 Rhincodon typus | reverse complement strand
AATACTTTTTACCATCCTTTGTAGATCCTTTCTTGCTGGACTTGCTATCCTGCCTGGAATATTGTTGTGGCAGTTTACTGGAGCTACTGCGTGTGTAAGTCCGCTCTGACTCCCTCTTGCGCTTCAGCTTACTCTCATCTTGACTGCTAGACTTACAGCTGTCTTTATCCTCCTTTTGCTTATCCTTTCTCTGTTTGTCTTTCTTTTTATCCTGATCCTTCTCTTTTTCCCTTTTCTTCTCTTCTCTCTTTTTAACCCGTTCCGCACTTCCATTCCTATTTTTTTTCCTGTCCCTGTCTTTACTACTTCCCCTTTGTCTTATCCTCCCTCTGCTATGACTCCTATGCCTTTCAGGACTCCGACGTCTTTCCTTGCTCCTACTGCGACTTACACGCTTGACGTCACTCTTGCTTCTACTTCTATGCCTGTCTCCACTTCTTCTATTTCTGGACCCACTGCGATGCCTGTGCCTTTCCCTTTCCCAACTCCCATTTCTACTGTTCCTTCTGAGTCGATCACGGCTTCTGCTCCTTTCCCTTCTGTGCCTACGAGAGTAACTCTGGCTTCTGCTTGTACGTCTAGTTTTACGGGAAGGGGATCTGCTACGGCTCCACTTTTTCTTTCTCTTGGGGGAAAAGGAATAGGAAGAGCTACTACTGCTTGCTGTACTGCTGCTAGAAGTCGAACTCCTGGATCTACTGCTGCTGCTAGTAGTGCCACTGGTGCTGCTACTCCCACTACTACTGCTGGAGGAGCTTCTGTTTCTTGAAGCTTTTTCCTTTGAATTTTTCTCACTAGAAGTTTTACTTATTTCTAAGCTGGGGTCAATTTCACTCTGAGTTCTTTTCTTTTCAGTGACAGTTTCGCACTCCTTTTCTTTCCCTTCCTGCTTTACTGCACTGCCACTATGTTCCTTATTCTGTTCTTTAATATCCACCTCCCTGAAATATTTGCCCTCTTGTTGATGTTTTGCATCTGGAAAACAAAAATAAAACTGAACTGAAAATGACCTTGAACGGTTACTCATACATTTTGATAAATGGTTGTCTTAAGATATGTGAAAACAAAATATTTGATTAAGAATGAACATGGAAAACCTTTTATTTAGCAATTAAATAAAGCATTTAAAAATGCCATGAATCATTTCAGATTACCAAAGTATGAGACGAACCTTTAAAATGTGGTTCTATGGTTTAGATTTCAAATTGGTGACTTTGGATTGTTGAATCTTGGGAATTATAAGCAAACATTTACACTCACACTACATGTGACTGAAGCTGTGGAATGTGCCTAATTTCAGCCTTTTGATTTAAAGATTATTTACCCATGAAGCCAGCATTACATCAAAAGCCCTTCTCAAATTTTTAGCCCTACAAAATTCAAACAGGAAAAACTAATTGTAAAACATATCTGAACTGCCTAAGCTCCAGTTCAGAAAAGGATTAAGAGAAAATTACAGGATTTTAAACAAAGCTAAATCAAAAATGCATAGATACAAAGAAATGTTGTAGCACATTTGAGAGCGTACTTCGTTTGGTACCTTGTCAAAATGTTCTAACTGTGTGGCTTAACCACTTTTCCATATGGACCACTTATATGGTAGATACTGGACAACACACCTTTGGTTTAGTT
Organism: Rhincodon typus; assembly: GCF_021869965.1. Classification (NCBI taxonomy): domain Eukaryota; kingdom Metazoa; phylum Chordata; class Chondrichthyes; order Orectolobiformes; family Rhincodontidae; genus Rhincodon; species Rhincodon typus. The sequence goes on along the minus strand of NW_025967084.1, from coordinate 23,368 downwards.
CACTGTGTTTAACCAATGAAACTTAAATCAGTATTCTGCCTGCAGGTACACTTCATGCTTCCTATTTACTACATTTATCACTTACCTAGAAAATATCTATTGAAAATAAAGTGACATAACCTTGGAAATACATCTAGTCATTTTTCCTTTTAAGAAAGTATGTAATGGTTGAATGTAATGTGGAATGGTTTGGCAGGGAGAGGAAATGACTAGTGGGTAAATGCCCAGATAGTGATGGGACAGAGAATATCTGGGAAAAGTACATCACATGAGACACTGAGAACAAATTCTTGTTCCTATTTACTACACAGATTTCTATTTCAATTGGATTAGCTAACACACAATGGTTAAACTCACTCATGAAACGTGATCACTTAAATGCATTAAATAGAATCATAGAATGAGACAGCAGAAGATGGCATTCAGCCCACCTTGCCAATACCAACTTTTTGCAAGAGCAATCCAATGAGTCTCATTACCCTGTAAATATACTCCCTTAAAGTATCAAGTTCCCAGTTGAAAGTTATTGTTGAAACTGCTTCCACTATCCTTTAAGAAAATTAATTCCAGATTATGCACTCCACCAGCTAAAATAAAAAATTTCCTCACATTGCGTCTAATTCTTTTGTCAATTGCCTTGAACTTATGTCCTCCAGTTACTGACTGTCCTGACACTGGAAATAGGTTTCTCTTGTATACTCTGTCAAAGCTCTCAATCAATCATTTTAAACACCTGCCAAATCTTCCCTTAATCATCTCCGCTTCAAGATCAATCTCAGTTTTTCTACTCTCTCCTTAAAGTCATTCACCCGGGAGGAAGATTACAGGTACTTAAAGCTCAGCCCAAGACTCCACTTATATGATATGGGGCATTAACTGAAGACCTAAATTCTGAGTTCAGAATCGAACATAGACGCGTCAAAATCTAGATCAACGGGAAAAAAAAAAAGTCTTCATTAAGATATTAACATCTTATTTCCCGCTGGGCTCACAGGTTAAATAATAAGGACAGGAACATTGCACAATGTACAAAGCATGCTCTCAGCAACAACTCTGGCTCGCCAGGTGTGTGACATTATAAAAATGTATTGTTTCCCTGCAGATTGACAGACAGCTGTAAAGCCAAGGTTCCTCTCCAAAAGGGAGGAACTGCCAGTTTAGATCATTGCTGATTGTTGCTATCTCGCCTTTATACATTTGGTGAAGATTGTACATTGACAATTATACCTCAACATTTCTGTCCCTACTGTACGTACCTTACTAAATCTGCCAGCCAGCATGTGATCTTTATAAATGACTTGGATGAGGAAGTGGAAGGGTGGGTTACTAAGTGTGCCGATGACACGAAGGTTGGAGGAGTTGTGGACAGCGTGGAGGGCGCTGTTGACAGTGGTAGTGGAGTCAGATACTTTAGAGACTTTTAAATGACTCTTGGATAGGCACATGGAGGGTAGTAAAATGTAGGGTATGCAGGGTAGATTGATCTTAATAGGATAATAGGTCAACACAACATCATGGGGCGCAGGGCCTGTACTGTGCTGTACTGTTCTATATGTCGCACATGGGCATCTATTTATAAACTTATATTCATCATATTTTTATTACTCCTTCATGGGATATGGGCAGTATTATCAAGGCCACATTTCGAGCTAATCAAGCATTACACTATTCTCAGAATGTCACAGGATTTTCTGTTTTGCAAGGACAGGAACACTAGAAAATATATGTTAGTATAAGTGATAAATGAAAGTAACGGGATCTTTTAAGTTAAGTTCATAAGGCATAAATACTCTGTGCTTTAGAACCATGGCAAACAGCGCTTATGGAAAGGTTATGTTAGAACTTATGTTAAGACAGCAGGGACATACCATTTCTTTTCATCATATCAGTATCTTTTCACAACATTTAAATTGATGAGTTACATTTATTTTGTAGATGAGTTTGACTTTGCCAGTTTGTTATTTCAATATATTAATGAAATACCAATTAATATTAGAACTATGTCAAAAACCTCAACATAAAAAAGACTTGTTAGATTAGTGCAAATTGACAAGCTAGACATGTTAAGAGAATGCACTGAATTATTATTAGAAGTGAGGTTTAAAATGCTCACTTAATATAAAAGTTAATTTAATGAAGTGCTTATTTGCTGCAACAAACTGAAAATTCTAAAATTACTCCAGGTGACAGCTTTCGTGAAGAACTGAAGAAAGGTTAGTATCTTGAAATTGTTCGAATGAGGGGGTATTTGATCTGAAGTGGTAATCTTAATACAATTTTCCATGTTTATTTGCTCAGTTAAAGTGAGTTCTGAGGAAGGGTCACCGGACCCGAAACGTTAACTGTTTTCTCCTTCACAGATGCTGCCAGACCTGCTGAGCTTTTCCAGCAACCTTGTTTTTGTTCTTGATTTACAGCATCTGCAGTTCTTTTGGTTTTTAAATGATTTATCAGATTGGCCAATCTCAAATCTGTGTGGCTGTCCAGGTTGGGTGTGAATTTGTTAGGCAGTGAGTCACCGTGACAGCTACTGTGACTGTGTGAATTGACTTCTTCATGGCTGATACGTGTGCTTATTACTTCGTAGATCTGACACCAGGAAATTTTTTCTTTTTAAATGTGCATGTTGTTTCAAGATTAAGGTCATAAGACCATAAGAGATAGGAGCAGAAATTAGGCCATTCGGTCCAGAGTCTGCTCCCCCATTTAAATCACAGCTGATAAGTTCCTCAAACCCATTCTCCTGCTTTCTCCCCGTAACCCTTGATCCCCTTGATAATCAAGAACCTATCTATCTCAGTCTTAAATATACTCAACGACCTGACCTCCACAGCCTTCTGTGGCAGTGAATTATATAGATTCATCACTCTGGCTGAAGAAGTTTCTCCTTATCTCCGTTCTAAAAAGGTCTTCCCTTTACTCTAAGTCTGTGCCCTCGAATCCTAGACTCTCCTACCAATGGAAGCATCTTCCCAAAATCCACTTTGTCCAGGCCATTCAGTATTCTGAAAAAGTTTCAATTAGATACCCCCCTCATCCTTCTAAACTCCTATGAGTATAGTCCCAGACACCTCAAACGTTCCTCATACGTTAAGCTTTCCATTCCTGGGATCATTCTCGTGAACTTCCTCTGAACCTGCTACAGGACCAGTAATTCCTTCCCGAGATATGGGGCCCAAACTACACAAAACTCCAAATGTGGCCTGACCAGAGCCCTATAAAGCCCGAGCAGTACATCCCTGCTTTTATATTCAAGTCCTCTCAAAATAAATGCCAACATTGCATTTGCCTTCCTGACTACTGACTCAACCTGCAAGTTTACCTTGAGAGAATCCTGGACTAGAACTCCCAAGTCTCTTTGCACTTCAGACTTCTGAATTTTCTCCCCATTTAGAAAAAAGTCCATGCTTTTATTCTTCTTACCAGTGTTATCAGATTTGGGTTTTGCTCCATTGAATGGCTCAAGACATTTTTGTTGAACGATAGTGGCTTTAATTCATTAAGACTTTAGTTTACGGAGCTAGTGGCAAATAAATATTTAAAATATCAATGAAAACAGATACATATGGGAAAGCAAGCTTTTGTTTAAGTAGGTTTTGCTTTAGAGTAACCAAAAGACAACGTGCAGTTAGGCAAGTACAAGAAGAGTCAATTCTTTACACTTGTAGAACAAACTCAATGCTTGCGATGATTTTGCATTTATCAGTTCAATGGTGGAAATCCAGCAGAAAGGAGGTTGGATTCAATGATCACGAAAGCGTTGTAAATCAAGCTGGTAATAGATTATTCAAACCGATGTCAAAGACTTGAGATTTAATCAGGCCTAATTCAGAGTACACAATATTCATAACATCAAGACCATGCGCTCTCTGGGGCAGGTTCTAAAACAAATGCGTTGGGACATTGGGCTTGCAAGGAACCCAGGCAGATTTAGAGACCTGTAATCTACAGGTTTATCTAATAATTTAAATAAGTAATAAAATGTAGAGGATAGAATAAAAAGGGTCTTGCTTTGGAGGTTCCACTAAATTTCCTACCTAGACATATGGTAGATATATTATAAAAGCTCTAGTAGAAGATCCATTAAAGATCTTTGCAGAGTTCAATCTTGATGAGATGAAAATCTTGGTTCTGTGAATGGTTCAGTGAAGCACAAAGAAAAGGAAAAGTCAGGTTCAATTCCTGAGCTAGCTGGAACTTAACCAGGCAAGAAGTGCCTTCAATATCTGAAGTTCAAGTGTGGAGAATTACACAAGCAAGGTTGTGGTCAAAAGTGATCATCCGTGGACCAATATTGGTCAACATCCTCACAAGAGCAAATGAAAAGTTAGGGAATGGATAATAGTAAATATTAGAAGATTCCATTGACAAAATTAGATTAGAAAATATAACCTATCAAACAACAATCATACCTTCCATTTGTTTCTCCTGTTGTTGTAGTAGAAGCTGTAATTCCCTTTCTTTACGTCTGAAGGCATCCTGCTTTTGTCTTATTCTACGATGTAGTTCTTCATCATCTGTGTCAGAGGATTCAGAGGCTCTCTCACTCCTCTCATCTTCACTGTCAGAGCCATACCCGCCCAGGCCACCTGCACATAAAAACCCCAGTTTCTTTCACAGTGGAAAGAACTTGTTTTCTTGCAGATTTTCAAAATAGTTCATTATGCACTTAATAATTTATTTTCAGAACAAATTCTTTGAAGTTCTGAAACTATTTTCATTTTAGAATAACCAACATTTGATACCAATTTTATTATTGTTAAGATTCAAAATTATAAATTTCCAGTATTAAGCTAGTGAGAGCAGTTTGAAGCGGAGCTATCAAAGCTTAAATTGAAAACAAGCTCACACAAGATTTGTCATATCAGCTCAAAAGACTTTGATGGCAAACTAAAAGATAGAGACATCTTTGTGAACGCCACCAGTTCTGAGGGTGAGAAACGCTTTCATTGACTTAATTGATAACAATTAAAACATGCCAATATGGGACACTGCCAACAGCTTGATTGGAAAATTCACTAACATCTGCTAGTGTATCACACAGGCCAAGATGATTATAAGTTGAATTCTCAGGGGCCCTATGTGGTACAGTAGTAGTGTCCTTACCCCTGGACTAGGAGGCCCAGGCTCAAGTCCCACCTGCTCCAGAGGTGTGTAAGAACATCTCTGAATAGGTGGATTAGAAAACTAGGTTAAATAGTTGAATCCTTAGCCTGCACAGTATGCTAACCTCAGCTGCATCAGTGGTGCATGGGGAAAAAAAAAGTGTGGCAGGGAGTGGGAAGGAATAGAAAAATCTTCTTAGATTTTGGCTCTTCATCATTATCTAAAACTCTTCTGAAAAAATACACAGTCTTGGAGTTATGATCAGCATAATGATTCCATCTTAGTTTGCTAAGAGAGACATAATGCTCAGGCTTTTTATCTTGTACTTATCAGGACAAATTTTAGATGATCGCAACAAGTCAACATAATGACTTTCTCCAAGGCAATGGACACCACAGGCTTCCCATGCAATTCAAAAAATTGAGAAGTTCAAGCATGTAAAAAGCACTTACACCAATTGCCATACTAACTATTAATTTCGATAATCCATCGAGCATATACTATGGCTCATTTACACTTGATAAAAAAAAATGTAGATTCATACGCAGAGACCGGTTCTCTGCAAACAAAAATAACATATTCAAGTTTATGCCTTTCCTAATTATCCAAAAAAGTTTGGGAAGTTTGTAATTCCTCGACTCCATGGGAGTACCTTGGCAATCAGAGTAGACATCCAACCTATCAGTATCCATTCCCTCTGGAGTATAAATTGTTTTGATCATTTAACATTTTGCATTCTTGTTTTCATCTTGATTAGTGTAAGGTGAAAAGCTTCACAACATGCCCCTCCTTTCAGCAATTTTCAAATTACAAAGCAACTGTTTCGATCTATTTTAATAACTCAGACAATGTACAAAAGGGAGCTCCATTCCCTGTCAGAAGTGTAAACAGGTGCTAAATCGGTGGCCTGAAGGTAGGAAACTGAAAAAAACAAAATGCACCAAAGCAAAATTTTTAAATTATTTTTCAAAAAAAACAAAAAAGTATGTTTCACATCAATTTATTTAAACTCACTGCAATGCTTTTTCTTCATTGCTTAGGTAACTTCTGGATTCTTTAAGCTCATATGTGGTGATATTTTTGCAAAAAATAATTTCAGCAAGAAACAGCTTGAGAACTAAATGATTTTTTACACATTAAGTCTGCAGTTAAGGCTATATGCTTCGATGTTGAGGAATAGGATCAAAACTACTGTTATTCAAATATTTATTAAATTTCTGAAATTAAACTTTTTTTTATTGGAGCAAGTAATTTCCCTGACTTGGAGATGACCAATAAGCTGCTAATTATTTGAGGGGAAAAACAACTATAAACAACCATGCAGTAAAGCAAAAAATAACACACTTTAGAATACTGGAAAATTACTGAACCTGTCTTGTCAACTATACTAAGAAAGACTAAGAAACTATAGACAAGAATCACTATAACAGTGTAAATTTTTTAAAAATTATACTTGTAGGTGGTGACAAATTGTTTATAAACTAAATGAAACATCAGAAAAATAAACTAATAAAGGAAACTGTGTAAGCTGCTATTCATTTATTGAGTTTATTGCAGAAACAGATCTTACTCTCACCTTTTGGGGCCTAAAGCAGCAAGGTTATTTAAAACAGGTTTTCAGCTTTAAAAATATTTAAAACAATATGCACAAATCAGAAACTGAGGACTCTCAACAACTTTATTCTATGAAAGTAATGGAAAGTGGTATTGGTACCACTGCATTTATGATTAAAGTGGCACTGCTAAGAATAAACAAAATTTACCAATTAGCTTCTAATTAAGGCAAAGTTTACTAGCTCCTAACTACAGTTTATTTTCGTAAATCTGATTTAGTGATGATGAGTCTAAACTATTGGGTTCCCACAATGTAATTTTCTTTCACCAGTTTCCAGCTGGAAACAGAAGATTGACTCAATATTAAAATGGGCACTACGATATCACTATAACAAATACTTTGAGGACTGAAGAGAGGACAGGTTGTGCTGTGCAGAGAGGTTAAAGTTCAGGCTAGGAAAAGATGAAGCTCTGCAATATCAGCGAGACAGCTTGGCCACTAGTACTATACAAGGAATGCTTTCCATAAGTTTATGTAGTAATCTATAACTGGATGAGAAAACAAAGTGTGAGCTGAAAGTACATAATAATCACCTGTCGATGGTTGAAAAGTACATGTTGACTGTTAAAAAGTACATGGTGACAATTAAAAAGTACAAAGGTACAGCACATGTACAAGCTTAAATTCTGGACAAATCCCCTTTCTCCCATTACCCATTTTTTCTTAAAGGATGCTACTTACCAAGTCCAGTTAGAGAAGCCAGTGCACTGGACTGTGCCAGCTGCTTTGCAGGAGCTTTGTATCACATCAACAACAGGAACAACATGTTAACACTTTTTCAAAGTCATGAGTTGCTATGGCATTGCAAAACTGTACTACTACAGCTGCTTTGCAAGGGAGAGAAGAAACATTATAAACAAAAAGATCCATTCAAGAGCACAGTGCTTCACATAACAGGCATATTTGCTTACAACTTTATATCACCTAAAGCAAATCAGTTAGCATCTCTAATAATAAACTATGAAAAAGGAACAAAGGACTGGTTTTCTTTAATGTAGTAAAGTGATGCAGTCAGATTTTTAAAAATAAATCTCAATTTCCCTATACTGTTAGAAACAAAATTTGAAATTAGTGAAATGCTGATACTTTAAAAAGTAAATCAGTGATATATCTCAGTATGCATTCAACAAAGAAATATTACTACAAGTTTGGTAGCAAATGCAAACTCTAAAAACGGCTGATTCCATCATCCATTTTACAATTTGGGTTAAACTAAAATTTCTGTTTCTTAAATCCAGGAATTAACTTTAATGTACATAAGGTACACCATTCCTTGGATTATAAATGCAGAGTGTGCAGACAGAAGGCTACAGGTTGAATTATTGTTCTAGTAGAGATAGATCACAATAAATGTAATACACTACTGAAGACCATTGCTAGCACATGCCCACGTTAATGATAATGACTGAATCCAACTAATTACTAATGGATATCAAAACTGCATTCCCTAATTTGTAAATTTCAGAAGGACAGGGAACTCTCAATTTCTATTGCAATTATGAAAACAAGCATATAATAAAAAGAAATTGCATTAATTCCTGAGCTAGCTATCCAGCTACCTGGATTAGTGTCATATATTAGAACAAAACTTCTGTCTTTATTAATCATTTACTGAAGGATTTTTTTAAAACATACCCATATTTATTTTTATAATGGTAGACCTATTGACTATCATAAATAGCAAAGATTTTTTTTTTTCTTCTGTATCTATAATTTCAAGAGTATAAAACTTTCTTCTGAAATCCTGCTAAAGGTCAGTAATGTTTTGGTAAGATATTGTGGATTTTTGGCAATTTCAAATATTATAGGGAGAAAATAAAGCAAAATTAACTGAAATATGCCTCATTTAGTTTTGCATACAGTAAAATCACATTCAACCAAATCCCTCACAAATAAACTCCCAATTCAACAGGAGAGAAACATGTATTCAACAAATCCTGTTTCAATTAATGCAGGTTGTGAAAATTGGATTATCTTTTATGGCAACTGAGGACAGATCATTGGTGAATTCCAAATAACTATACACCCAGATTTAAACCAAAAAAAGTACAGCAAATTGACATGTGTGTAACTTTGAAACTGCAATATTTTGTTCCCTTGTCAACAAAGCACTTTCAATTTGAGACAACCAGGCTGAGAACAGAACAGCACAATCAAACGTAAGGTTCACTACTTTGCTATAATCTTATAACAGCACGTTATTGCAGCACTGTTAACATTTTCACATTTGTCAGAGCAACCAACTCAGGGGGTCTGTTCTAAGTTACCAATTAGTGTTAAATTAGGAACATTTTGTTTTGTAGCCCCATATGAACCAGGAACTGGAATGAAACCAAACACGTTTTATACAAGACTGTTGGTCAGCTAACTGAAAAGAGATTTCACCCTACTAGTCTAAACTGTTATTTGAACCCACCAGTACCCAAACTTCAGTTCTATGTTACAGAATTGCTTGTCAGTAATTAAAGTTATCATTTATCAGCCATGTAGATCACCTCAAAAGATATCTGAAGAGCTACAATTTAAAATGATGCAAAAGTATTTTCCTAATCTTATGTGATGAATTTCATGTCATTTCACACATAAGCTATAATATGAGTTATGTACCATTGTCAATGGCAAAACTATTTATGACTAGCCATTAATTTCTAAGAGAGCTAGATAAGTACATAAATGAAAGGATACAAGAAGAAATATGGTGCAAGGAGGCTTGTGTGAAGCAGTCACACAACTGCTGGGATGAAGGGCCCATTTCTCTGCTGTAAACATTCATCTCTGAGGAAAGGCTGGGACAGTTCAGCAAAAGAACAAGAAGCCATGCGTGTGGCTGCAAATTCTCTTTCCAAATTTAAGAATTAAGCTGATTTACTGATCGTTCTACTGGTTTACATCTCTTTTGACTGAACATCATGCCTGACACATTCTGTAGTTCTCTTATTTTCATCCAGAAGTTGTAATTACGTTGCTTTCTAAGTAATAGGTTGTCACTGTTACTACATAGTAAAACTTGTTTCCATACCCCAAAAAGTTTTGATTTAATGAGGTTTTACTGTACTGTCTGCTTAAAATGATTTTTTTTCCCAAGGAATGTGCAATTCTCTACTACAGAAGGCTGTGAAGGCCAAGTCACTGAATATATTCAAGAAAGAGATAATTTCTTGGATTTTTAAAGGTATCAAGGGGTATGGGGAGAAAGCAGGAATATGGCACTGAGACAGAGGACCAACTGTGATCATATTGAATGATGGAGCAGGCTCGAAAGGCCTACTCCTGCTCCTAGTTTCTATGTGAAACTATTTCCCATAGTATGTACAATAAGAGGGAAATATTAAATATAAGAGTAGCTTACTTATCCATTTCCTCTTAGGAATAAATGCAATTTTCTTTATGGCATTTTAATTTACTGTCAAGTAATTAATATAGCAGTACTTCCATAACATGTTGAGTCTGAAGGATTTAAAAGGTTAGGCCATATTATGCTTCTTCAATTTTAATTATATTCTACTGATTATTTAATTGAAAGTGGTTTTGTACCTTTAGTAGCTTTACGATGAACATCTCTGGCAACATAATAGATTTCTTCATTTGTTACTTCTAAAAGAACTTCTGTAAGCAACGTCTTCATCATTATCATCTGCAAGAGTAAAACAGCAAGAATTTTAATATCAGCTTTAATTGGAAAAGGAGATTTTATTGGAATTAAATGCATATATTAAAAGTCAACATCCATTTTTACAATCTTGACAAGTCACTGCAAATAGCTTTTTTCAAAAAAGTCTGAAATTGGTTTCTAGTAATATCACTAAGGGAACTGACAAGTCAACTGTTCTTTAGACCATACAAAGGATCAAAAAATTTCTCCTTAATGCTTTGTTCTTTAGACTTTCTTGCTTTGATGTGGTAAAGAGTTTAATTTTAAAACCTACAAACTCCTTCAAGCCAATACAATGTTTCTTGCCATTGTTCTCTTGTCTTGGGATATTTATTTTTTTCTTAATTAAAGTGAGTATTCAGTGCAGAGAAATAGAATGTTCTGGCATCTATATTTAGCATTAGATATTCTCATTTTAAATATGATAAAGCCATTCACAGAGTAGAATCTCCTCTAAACCACCCAACAATTTCGATCAACTCCCACAGCAGATATCCTTTCCCTACTGCATAGTTTAAGAATGAAGGTATCTTAAGTTTATACACAGAGTAGAAAGGGTTGCAATCATAGTTATGTTTAAGTTTGATTTATCCAAGATTGAAGGTTCAAGTCAGGAGTATGATGTTATAATTTTCACGTGACTGGAAGAATGCAACTTCAAGAACATACAAGAAGCTCCATGCCAATCAGGGCAAAGCAGACCTTTTAATTGCCACTCCATCAATCATCAACATTCCCTCCAATTCTGGTGGACAGAGTAAGGTAGCAATGTCTATCATCTCTACTGCAGCAACTCACTAAGGCTCCTTTGCCAGCACTTTCCAAAAACAAATCCAGAAGGAAATGAAAACAGATTCAGCACCATTTGCAAGCCACCCAGACCCATCCCCCTATAACCCACCTAATCTACACATCCCTGGACACTATGGGCAATTTAGCATGGCCAATTCACCTAGCCTGCACATCTTCGGACTGTGGGAGGAAACTGGAGCACCCAGAGGAAACCCACGCAGACATGGGGAGAATGTGCAAGCTCCACACAGACAGTCGCCCGAGGGTGGAACTGAACCCAGTTCCCTGGTGCTGTGAGGCAGCAGCGCTAACCACTGAGCCACCGTGCCACCCCAAAAACAGTACCGTTCTTAATCAATATTTTGATTGAAATAAGGAATCACGCATAAATTGACTTAGGTCTGGATGCAGAAGTAGAGAAATCAGGTGACATAAAAGGAAACATGTTGGGGGCAGTGAACAAAACAAAGAGATAGTAAAAAAAAAAAATGGAAGAACAGGGAAGAGCTGGATACTTCACTAAGAATCAAAGCAAATTATGGTGAGATAGAGAGAGGAAGGAAAAAGCTACCATAGTTAGTGTACAGAGAATAATAAACATATAAGAATGAGCTTGACAAGGTACAAGTATGTTTATTTTGGGAAAATAAAAGAGTTATACTCAAGCTCAGAGTTCCACATACAAAACCTTGGTTAGATCAGTTAAGATTTAGGAATATAGCTTTGGGCATTCCACTCAAGAAACTCACTGAATTCAGAGATAGTATACAATTTGGCTTCACAATAAGGTTGTTAAAGATGTAAGACACAGATTATTTTACAGAAGCAGAGATTTAATATTTTTTAACTGCATTAACACATTGGAACAAAAGGCTTCTTTTTATGCAATTAATGTCCAAAAATGAACAGAAAGTAATATATACATTTAGGCCAAATAGTTGAACAATGAATATGAAATCCTAAACCAATATAATTAATGGCTAATAAAAAAAAAGCATAAAAATGCTTAGAGAATTAGCCAAGATATTGCAAATTATGACGAAGTTGCATTGCATTGCATTGCAAGGAAGACATAAAATGAACTGAAAAAGGTGCAGTTTAACTTCATTAGCCACACCAGTGATAAGAAATAACAGTTATGGAAGGAGTTTTGAGAGATCAAGGTTGCTCACACTACTAACTATATTGTAGAGTGACCAAGAAGATATCAAAGCTAAAAACACAGTAGTATCACTAACTGCGAGGATTTTATCAGACACAAGTATAATCGAAAGAAATGTAATATCAGTGACGGAAAAAAGCATAAAAATGATGTAGAAATTCAAACAGTGACAATCGGTGTAGGTACATGTGTGAAATATCAGCAGCATTTAAAGAACTGTTTTATAGTTTTATAAATTGAATTGTTTTATAGTTACTGCATGGGGAAATATCAATTCATTAAATATGTAGAAATTATTTCATCATAGTCCATAAAATAAAACTGTGTGTAAGCAACGAATTCAGAACTTTAGTATTCTCTATACTTGTAGTGTTCCTTAATGCTTGTACAAAATTTTGTACATACACAATTCACTTATTTCCAAGTGATTATGTTTCTGGTTGTAAGATTTTACTCAAACTAGAAGCGCAATACCGTGAACAAGTTGTCATACCATCTGAAATTCTTTTTCTTCCTCAGTCATTTCTGGTTCACTTTGTTCTTCCTGAGCAACTGGTGAAGGACTCCTACTTGGTTTGTCACTAATTTTGGTTTCAGTGGTTTCATACTCCTCATCTTCATCATCGCTGTCCTAAAGCAACAAAACCAGAAAATCAATCTTCAAATTTCAAAACTCACTTTAACAAAAATCCAGTGAGCAATTAATTTATTTGTTTTTAAGAAGTCATGATCTCTTTCAAAAGTGTGTTCTGTAAATGTACACTCACCAAACTAGGCAGCTGAACACAAAAACTGACAGCCCCAAAACTAGTATACACTTTGTGCTTAGCAGTGTAATAATTATCTGAACAAACACACGTGCACAAATCTCAATACAACTACCAAGGTACATAAATAGCTGAATACTCAGTAAAATTTATTGGTACTTCTACAAACACCAGTATCTAGTTCAAACTCTTTTTCTAGAAATGTCAAGTTACAAAAAGTACACTAGCTGCCAAACCATCATCCTTTTCAGGTGTAAAATACAGATTTTACAAACAGCTGTTGTAAATCACTGGCAAACTTGTTAGTAGAAGTCAATCTTTTCCAACTGATTTTTCTACAGATCTGTAAACATTGCTAACAGCACACTAGTTACTGCATCTTGAGATACAGCATGTGCATGCACTTACAAATTTGCTTTTATGAGGCAATCGTGGTCCATCAGTTTCTTCAGGAACCTCTTCTGGATCTTTTTTGTGCTTTGACGATTGAGCACGCTCTTTTTCTAACCTTTCTTTTTCAAGTTTTTTCTGCTTTTCTCGCTCCATCTTCTCCAGTCCCTCACGAATCCAAGCTGGCAGCGTTCTGCGTTTCACAGCATCTGCAACATCAAAATATCATATGCATGGACTGGAATATTTAATTTGTACAATCCTGGTTCAAAGCTCCACAGACAATCCCAAGTTCTTTTATTAGTTTTCACTTCAAAAACTATGAACAAATCAATTAGAATCTTATTTTAGGTCGGTAATAAATCACAACATAATTTTATAAGAATTCCAAACACAAGTTGTGGCAACCTTAATAGTCTTACTAGTACTTTAAAATAGACAATAGACCACAAAAACAACATTTTCAGCATTCAACTGCAAAATGTTCACTCAACAGTCAATCGTATTAAACCGATTTTGCTCATAATATTGTGAACAATAATTTTTATAGAATATTGACACTGCAGCAAGGAGAAGTACATAAAATACAGCTTAGTTATTTTCCCACACTAAGTGGGGAAAATTGAAGGAATACCAATACAATAAACATGACTTGACATGCCGTAGCTACAAACTAAAGAGCAAAGATGACTGAAACCTGTGATGTGGATAACTATTTCTCATGTTGGAAGCTAATAAGTTGTTAATAGTCAAAACAGCTGCATTGCTGGTACCTTGAAATTTATTAAGGTATTTGCAGCTCAGTATATTCCAAGTGCAAAATCACAGTTTAAAACTGCATAAAATACTGCATGAATGCTAGGTTCACTCAGAAGCCAAAAGAATAGCTTGTTTACTATGTGTAAATGCCACAAATTAAGTAGTCGGGTCTCTTATGAGGTTGTGCCTGTTTTGGGGAAGGTGGAAAAGAATGAAAAATTAGCAGTCAATATGTTTTACATGTACTATGTCTGACTTCAGTCCAAAGTAAAATATGGAAAAATAGCACAACAGTACAGATAATTGTGAGCAAAACATGTACAAAGAGTTTTAAGCGTATTACTAGAGATATACAGATAGATCAGAAGTGAGAGGATATTTTCATGAATGTAGAAAGTTGGGCCATTTTTCTCTGTAAAGGAAAAGTAATAAAAGTAGACTTGATGAATGCCTTTAAGATTAGGAAGGTCTTAGATTGGGCAAAAAAAGAAGAAACAGTTTTCACTTGTCATTCAGATAGGATTGGGATCTGGAACATTTAAATAAAGGACAGCCAACACAAGCTCAAATAAATGAAGCAACAAAAAACTTCTTTGGCAAGCATCGTATCGCGAGAACATAGAACTTGGTGCAACAGAAACTAACTGAAACATACCAACATTGATGGTGTATTCGAGACCTCTGAGGAAGGGTCACCGGACCCGAAATGTTAACTGTTTTCTCCTTCACAGATGCTGCCAGACCTGCTGAGCTTTTCCAGCAACTTTGTTTTTGTTCCTGATTTACAGCATCCGCAGTTCTTTTGGTTTTTATTTGACAAGTTTGATCAGTCTGTTTCCATACTATAGTTTCCATGTAGAACAGGCTGGACACATTTATGGATAGTTCATCCCAATAACTCCTGCTTCTAATCAACCTGTTCAGTCCAACAGCCTCACCCACACTGCACCAATTCTATTATTTTTATAACTTGTTTCACAAGGGTATATCATTTTATTTTTGAAGATATGATTTTTAAAACTTTCACCTGATTGGGACTGTTGCAAATTTGACAAAGGCAGGGCAAAATGCTTAAAAAAAACACGAGAAGCCACATCAAGGCTAGGGTGACAAAACAAATGAATCATCTTTGATCAATAAGGAAGACTCCCTACAATCCAGACTAGAAAACTCTTAGCCAAGTACCACCGACACCACTGCTGTCATAGACAGACCCACTTAAAATAACCTCTTGGAAAATAAACTGGAACCAATATTTCTTAGGCTCGGAAAGCTTCCAGTAGATTACTAAAATGAGAGCTGCTGTCTTCACACGATTCTCCCTCAAACTGCATCCAGTTGACAGAAACAAATCAAAGTAGAAAGAAGAAGCATCCATGAAACTAACTAACCAAGGATCAGCAGGCTGCAATAATGTGACATTCGCAAAGGCTGACCGCATCAAAGACACTAGCTAGGCAACCAAGGTAAGATCAAACTACTGCAGATGCTTGAGATCTGAAATATAAAATGCTGAAGAAACTCATCAAGTCTTGTAGCATCTGTGGAGAGAGAAACATTTAAAAGAGTCCAATGGCTTCTCTTCAGATCCAAACAAGACACACTGAAGTCAAAAATTAACTCTGTTTTTCCTCTACAGAGATGCTGTCAGACCTGCTGAATTTCTTCAGCATGCTGTTAAGCAACCATGGTCTCATATTAGATCGACACACCTCAGGGGCAAACACAGTACAATAAAATGTACATCATTTTATCATGCTTTGTACTGGACACTATTCCCTTCTAATTTTGTACCTGTTGCAAGACAGAGTGGGGCACAAGTCATTAGAGTCACACAGCACAGAACAGACGCGTCGATCCAACTCGTCCATGCTGACCAGGTTTCCCCAAAATAAACTAGTGCTACTTGCCTGCGTTTGGTCCATATCCCTCTAAAAGCTTCCTGTTAATGTAGATATCCAAATGTCTTTTAAATGTTGTAATTATACCTACATCTACCACTTCCTCTGCCAGTTCGTTCCACACACAAACCATCCGCTGTGAAAAAATTGCCTCTCAGGTCCCTTTTAAATCTTCCTCCTCTCATCCTAAAAATACACCCGCTATTTTTGAATTCACCCATCCTCAGGAAAAGACCTTTGCTAGTCACCTTGTCTGTGCCCCTCATGGTTTTATAAACCTCTACAAGCTCACCCCTCAATCTCCTACACTTCAGAGAAAAAAATCCCAACCTATCCTTATTACCCAAACCCTCCAGGTATTTAATATTTATTCTGAATTGTGTTTTGAAAGCAAATTTTAATCAGTAATAAAAGTGACCATTATCTGAGCCAGAGTCAGTTGGAGAGACCAAGAAAAAAAAAGTGAGTGAATGACAGTGAAAGAAAAACAACAGTGCACAGAACTGGACTCAAGAATTTTGCTTATATACAACAAAAACGTTACAGGCTTCTAGCATCCAATAGGAATTAAATAAATGCTCTGGAAGACCATCCATTTTCAAAATATGACAACAGCTTGACAAAAATGTATGAAAATCTTGAGAAATATAGTTACTTCAAGCAACACCATGCCAGTCAATCACTGAATTAAACAATGCAAGCAAACGTCACAGCCTCTTTTAACATCATTCTGGGTCTATCCTATTCCACTGTCAGGTTCACCCAAGTGACTGCATGAAAGCTGTATGCTTGACACATCTTTATGATTTTTCTCCAATTTAGCTTGTAATACATTTGCTCATTCTTTAACCAAAAAAAACTTCATTGGCTCACAGTAATAATTAACAACATTTTAAATTGGACAGAGGTATAGCCTTGTGCCGAAAGGAACTTAAAACCTTGATCGTGGCCTAGGGGTTCACTCCAAGGGAAGCCAGCTCATGTCTTCTTTCTTGGTCTTAACACTAATCAACTAAAATGTTCACGGTAAATGAAAATGGACATATTTTCCCCCTTGGGTTTCCTGTTTTAGTAGACTGAAAATTAATTTTCAATCCCTAGAGGTCTTTTAAGAATTCTGAAAGGCAATGTATTTTGGTTACTGTGCACTTGTTAAGCAAAGTATGTGTTAGACTTGGACCTAATCAGTTCAAATCTTCCACTTCTGAGGAAGTCAAGAATATATATTGGAGATAGTCCAGTTGGGAACGGGTTGCATTCTGCAGTTCATTCACAAGCCAGAACACAACGCAGAAAAATGGAAAGCAGTTGTTTGTAAGTAAAAGAAACAGTCATACGTCAGGTCCTTAAATTTTAAAATCATGCAAGGGATAACATTTGTACGTATGAACGTGTATTCGTAAATCAAGGATTCCCCATACCAACAATGAAATGGCAACACAACGAAGGTTAAAAAATGAGAACACAGCTATCAACAGAAAGGGGCCAATGGAGTGTTATTTTTATTACCATGCTGGTTTTTCACAACACTGACCGATTTAATACTATTAACAAGATTTATAACAGTAAAAATACCAAAGCAATAAGCAGTTTTTATGGTTGCAATATCCCTAACAATGTCTTCTGCCAGAAGCCTTTGTCACTTAAAAGCCTTAAGCTGGATTCAAGAAGCTTTTCTGAACTGTACTCTGCCTGTTAAAAGATCCAAAAGCTACCAGCCTAAAACACCCACAATCCATCAGTCACATTGCATAAACAGGAGTGAAACAGGCAAGACAACACTATTATTATAACCTACAAATAACCAAGCCCACAATTCTTATTTTTCTGTAGTGGGTTTGCTATATTAATGTATAAATAATGTGCAAAATTGTAACATAGCAAAATGAAGCTTTGTAAAAATTGAATATATAATTAGTTATCTAATTTCAATAGAAACTAAAAGAATGAGTTACTATATTTGTCCCGATGTCAAAAAAGGACAAACGCATCACATAAAAAGGTACAAACTGGCAGAAAATACAACTCACCAAGTGCAGGAGGGTCTTGTTTTACTGTTATTGGTGAACGTGGGCGATCTCTATAAGAGGGCCTGTCTCTACGATTAGGTGGTGGCCCAGGTTGCCAATAAGGTGGATGAAATCCTCCGGGAGGACCAAAGGCTGCTCCATGCTGCAAGTATAAAATATCATATTTGTCTCACAAGCTTCTTAATACATCTTACATTCCCACTAAATGTACTTACTATCTTACACAGCTAAGCCTAAAAAGAGTGCTGAGAATAATAAAGAAGAAAATCAATGCCAGGTTTTCTGGGGTCTAGACCACAATCCTGCGATAAGGTTAGGGTTAGCCCAGATGGACTTTTTCATCACCAGCATTTCAGCTGTACTGGTTTTAGCAAATTGTAAAGCCATTGGAATGCTGATTGGTCATTCACAATCCTGCCTTTAAAAATGACCCAACTGGAAGTTGGTTGCAAGGCTTTGACTTAGCAGAATAGCTGGTAGACTAATGATTGCAGGCACCTGTTGAAATTATGTCAGAAGTCCACTAGATCACCTGTGGAAGTTTAGTCCATAGTTAAAAAATAACAACATCAGCCAAAGATTAAAATAGGTTTTGCCAAGACTATGGACGAACCAAGCTTCTGCAAAATTTTAACACAAAGCAGCATATGGATGACCTCCAAGTTGGGTCATAAAAGACAAATGTGAATTCCAGGCACTGAACTTAAAACTATACTTAGTCTGAAAAATGCATCTGAGACGAGAGGGACTCACGAGTAGAGAGCTGCTAATTAATAAAGCTCAACAAGTTAATACACAACATCAGGCCCCTCATGTATGCTGATTATACAGGGGTTCTGCTATAATGCAATAGTTGCATTCCAGAACAACATCGTTACAGAAAATCGTGTGACATAAATAACTAGGCCAATGGGAAAAGCGGGGTTAAGCGCAGACCACCAAAAAAGAGCATAACATAAAAGGACAGCACTACTGTCAGCAGCTATTTCCAAAAATGTGCAGCACAGTTACCCAGGTGTCCTGATCAATACTTATCCCTTAGTCAGCGACACAATGACAGATTGTCTGGTCATTATCACATTGTCGCTTGTGGGACAGTGTTGTGTGGAAATTAGCTGCTGTCTTTTCTATAATGACTGCACTTCAAAAATACTTCAGTGGCTGTCATGCTCTTTGTAACATCTTGAGATTGTGAAACATGTAAGTCTTTGAAAGCAAGACAATCTAGGTACAAGTCCTGACTCGGGACTCAATGGCCAAGGAAGGTGCAGTCACAACGTGACTAAAAAGATTGAGTACCGATTGGCAAATTCTTCCAACACTACCAGTAGCAGACTGTAAGATTGGGAGAGATTTCTGGTCAGCTGTGTGAAAGAACACTGGAGACTCTACCACCAGTAAGCATGGTTCCAGACTGCAACCTCTACATATGTGTATGTCGCCATAGCAACTCAGACTATTTCAGCAACCTTATCACCACACAAGGGTATTGAGGGATATGGAGCAAAGATGGGGAAAATCAAGTTGAAACGCAAGTCAATTACGATCTAGCTAATTACTTAAACAGGCTGTTGGAACCTCCTGTTTTTTCCCTCTATTAATTAACAGGATGAGGGCGTCACTGGCTAGGCAGCATTTATTGCTCATCCCTAATTGCCCAGAGGGCAGTTGAGAGTCAATCACATTGCTGTGGGTCTGAAATCACATGTAGGCCAGACCAGGTAAGGATGGCAGTTTACTTCCCTAAAGGACATTAGTGAACCAGATGCGTTTTTCCGACAAATCGACAATGGATTCATGGTCATCGTAAGATTCTTAATTCCAGATTTCATAGAATCCCTACAGTGTGGAAACAGGCCCTTTGGCCCAACAAGTCCACACCGACACTCAGTGGATCCCACCCAGACCCAACCCCTATAACCCACCTAATCTACACATCCCTGAACACTTTCATACTTTGACATTAATATTTTATTGAACTCAAATTCCACCCGTGGCAGGATTCAAACCCCCCAGAATGTTATCTGGGTCTCTGGATTAACAGTCCAGCGATAATACCATTAGGCCATCACCTCCCCAGTCCTGTGCCTCTCAGCGTTCCCTTTCAAGGTAAATTAGGTATACTGTTTTTCACTCTCCCCTACGTCCTACTTTTCCTGATAACAGACCTGCTGGCTTCTTGATTTTCAGTTTTAATGAAGGCTGACAGGGAAAATTTCTCTGGGACTCTCAGAATGATAGCACTGTACAAGTATACTGTAGGTATCATTAGCAAAGAGCGCCTGACAGCAAGATACCTACTCAATGGAATCACATTATAGTCAACACAAGTTCGCGTTTTAGAAATAGCGTTCCCCTATTCGTCAACTGCATTCTAACCAACTGATGTTGCCGGAACATGCATTATAACAGAACCCTCTGTACTGAGTACCTCACCAAAACTTTTCTCAATTCTCCCACCCTCTCTTGCCACACTATTTGTCTGGCATTCAGCTCTTGATGAGCGAAATCTCTTGCAACTAAACAGGTGAAAGATTAAAACAATGATTCTGTGTTCCAGCCATAAATTTTGCCACCTAGCCACCAACTCCATCATTCTGCATGAGGCAAAATATGCCATGAACATTGTGTTGTATCTGTTTGCAATGTGAGATTCCAACCCACATTTACACCTTCATTAAAGTCTATTGACTTCCAACTTGGCAATATTTCCCAATTCAACTGCTTACGTGTATTTATTATTGAAAGCCTCACCAATACCTTTTGTAACACTACACTTTACTACTCCAAATCTTCATTGGTTGGCTCCCCATCTTCCACCCTACGGAAACTCAAGATCATCCAAAATTTCATACCCAAACTCATGTTATTTCACCCGTTACTTCTGAGCTTACTGACTTATATAGTTCCTGGGCCTCCAATCACATTGTAAACCTTGCATTCTTGTATTCAAATCCCTCCATGACCTTGCCCCTCCCCATCTTTGTCACTGCCTCCAATCCTAGAACCCCGCTGGATCTCTGCTCCTGCAACTCTTGCACATCTCTTGATTTTAATTGCTCCACCACTACCAGCTATGCCTTCAGCTACATTCTGGCATCTTTTATGAAACAGGTCTGCCTTCTGTTCTTTTAAGACTCTCTTTAAAACCTACTCATTTGATAAAGCTTTGGTTCATGTGATACTATCTTGTGGCTCAGTGTCAGATTTTGTTTGATAGTACTCCTGCAAAGCTGAAAGAATTGGGGATGGGGGTTGTCATATTTAGAATCATACAGCCAATTCAACCAATGGTGCCTGTGTCAACTCTTTGAAGAGCTATAAATTTAGCCCCATACCTTAAAAGGAAAAATCTGAATATGTGCAATTTAGTCAGTCATTAGTGAGCCTACTTTAACCATCCTTTCAGACAGCGCATTCCAGACAATGTTTTAAAAAAAAACATGTTATTCTCCCTCTTGCTTTTTCAAATATCTTAAATCGGTGGTGCAGATAAACGTTCTTATTCTTTCCCATGCGAGTCAGCTGCTCCTTAGTATAAAATGTTTTAAATACATGCTTGGAATACTTCCTTAACAAAGGCCTATTTGTGATTTGGCCATTTACCACCTAATCAATTTGCACATGGTGATTATTTGCCACAAATTGAAATCATTGAATTGATTTCTATAGCATGGCTTAAAATCTGCAAACAAAATATTTATTGCTCCTCACAGGACTAATAAAATAAAAAAGGTACATCTTGATCAATATCCAGATAGCAAAGAACTCAAACTTGCACACACCTGGATTTCT
Source organism: Rhincodon typus (assembly GCF_021869965.1). NCBI lineage: Eukaryota > Metazoa > Chordata > Chondrichthyes > Orectolobiformes > Rhincodontidae > Rhincodon > Rhincodon typus. The sequence continues at coordinate 1,399 of NW_025967084.1, read as the reverse complement.
ACCTTTTTTCTAGTTCTTCCTGATGCACATTTGCCTTGTATAGCTATTCATCAATATTAAAGCACAAACATCCCTTAAGTCAAAATGTACCCTCCCCATTTTCTTCTTGGAGCAATAGAGTTAATGCAAGTCTCCGAGCAAAATCACATTAGTCGAGATGAATGAAGGGGCACTGCCTCGGAAGAATTTTTTTTTTTTTTTTTAAATTGCTTTTGATATCTGGGGAGATATCTGCTAGAACCTAAAAGACAACAATAAAATCAAATCCTAAAGAAGCTGACAGAAAAGGGTATAGTCAAGGGAGATGTCATTGTTGATCCCACCCCAAAAAGTCCTTCCTGCTCTTCAAGTGTCACATTGAATACTGAAATACAGGACAAAAGTATTTTCATAAACTATGTGGAAGAATTAGTCATTTTAATGTAATAGTTAATGTAATAAATGCCTCACGGTCAATTTTACACCAAAAAAGGCAAGAAAAACCCTGAAGTACATAGCAAACTAGAAGGCAATTAAGCGATGCAGTGGATGAGGGTCTTCATTATCTTTCAGAGACATGCCCTACCTTTGAAGTTAATTATCAGAAAGCACTCATCGAAAGTTAAATTTCCTGTGATCTTTAATGCCCCCTTCAATATAATGCAGCATTCTTGTAGCTGCAAAAGAAGTGCTTACAAAATAGACACCAAAAACAAAACTGCATTGAACAAATTTACCTGATAATCAAATTGGCTGACCGGCACAGATCCCATTCCAAAGTTTTCTGGTGCTCCTCCAAAATTGTTGTTATTGACTTGATTGAACATACGTCTAGAGTCTGGTGCAAACTCACCACTGTCCTGGCTACTGTCCTCCGATGGAGGGACTATGTCCATGGGGGCTGGGGTTGGTATCCACTGCTGCTGGTCTGGTGGTGGGGGTGGTGGTCTATGGTGTTGCATTCCCCAATCTAGTAAGTACACAAACTAAAATTCAGTATAAGTAATTTTGAAAATCTTCTCAAGATGGACCTAAGAAGTTGATTGTGTGTCATATTTTTGTTACTTTTAGGCTGGTTGGCTCGCCGAGCTGGTTTGTTGTTCCACAGACGTTTGTTACCGTGCTTGGTAACATACTCAGGGCAGCCTCTGATGAAGTGTCGATGTGTTTCCACGCCTGGTTTTTAAACTCTGGGGTCCGTTGCGATGGATTGCCTCACTTCTGGGTTTCCTCCGTAGTGGAATGTATATGGGGTCAAGTTCAATGTGTTTATTAATAGCATGCTTCGTGGAGTGCCATGCTTCCAGGAACTCTACCCCATATACGTTCCACTACGGAGGAAACCCGGAAGTGAGGCAATCCATCGCAATGGACCCCAGAGTTTAAAAACCAGGCAGGAAAACACACCGACGCTTCATCA
>NW_025967083.1:0-25000 GCF_021869965.1 Rhincodon typus | reverse complement strand
CCTGTTAAGTCTTTTCCATTGCAGTATTTAGCCAATTCTCTTTTTATTGTTAACTTCTATTTCCACCATATTTTCAGGCATTGCATTTCAGGTGCCAACAAGTCAATGTATAAAAGAAACCTCATCGCCTCTGCTGTCTTCATCTTAAAAATTGCGTCCTCTGGCTACAAACACTGTTTCCAATGAAAAGGAATCATTTTCTCAATGCGAACCTTTCAAAATTTTGAATACCTCTATCAAGTCTCCTTTCAATCTTCTCTGCTCCAAGGAAAACAATTCCAATTTCAGTCCACATAATGAAAGTCCCTCATCCCTGGTTCCATAATAATCTAAGATATTTTGACATTTGAAATTCAGTAGCATTAAATATTCTATATACGAAACATAATAAAGCATCTTGTTTACAGACAAACAAACTAATGTTGTGGTTGCTCCAACAAACTAATGCAACACGTGTTTTATGTTATCTGCATACTTTGTTTCTCATTGAAAAATCAGAAAGGTCAGTTCACCATCTGGGAAGTGTACATGGAAAATAAACAGCTGGCAGTAGGTTACAAATCTGTACCATACTTGAGGGAGTTGGATGACGTCAAACAGTTTACATAGTAATCCGAATCCAAGAGTGTAGTACGGTCTTGATATACTTCCAATCATCACTCAAAATATAGTCAACTTAATCTGTATTTGTTCAAACCATTCCAGTGGGGAAGTTTTTCTTTTGCAATTTGACTTTATGTTCGCATTGCTAATAGGTAGAATTATAGTTAGTAATCCTCTCTGTGCATCTCTCATGTGATGAGAAAGGAGACATTTTGCAGTGTTGTCTACACCAACATTATTGTTAAGTTACTCACAGTAGAAGACATTTCCTGAAAGAATATACTAGATTTAAAAAATTGCCAATCAGTTCACTGATATATTTTGTACTGTCTGAATTAAAGCATTTCCCTCTTTTTTTCTAGGTAGAAAAGGCAGTATCAAAGAGTACACTTTTCCACAAATTGCTTCACACTGCTGTCAGACATTTTTGTTGGTTAGAAACAATCTGCAGTGAACTCTTACACTACCTTCTTTACAGGATTATCCTTCCAAAATGTTCCTTTAATTTGCTCCTGTCTGCCTCAAAATGAGACTGAAGTATGCGAAAGACCCCTGCAGCTCACCCATAGCTTTTATGGCATTAGCAAAGAGTAGGATGTGACATAAGTGAAATTAGAATACATCATATCACTTCATCAATGCAGTGACCATTATCTCTGAATTTTGAGAAAGCATGCTATAAATTGCAGTCAACTGCGTAATTTCCTTCAAATGATCCCAAGAGAGCCAGAATAACCTGAGATCACTTGCTTGGGGAGACATATTTGAAGCCTATAGTCACACTAGAGTTGTAGGAAGCCCAACTCTTCAGCTGATTGATAACATATTCAATAAGCATCTATTAGGCACAGACACTATGCATAGCCAAGACACTGCTTCAGTATAATAGCCCAACCCAATTCTAACCGGAGGGTTTTGAGAATTCCAGTAGACTACCAAAAGATAATGCCCAAAATCCAAAGCAAAGCATGACACAATGTCATGGTGTACACTCAAATTGCATTTACGTACTTATTAGTAAAGAAAATTTAGTGCAAGTCTCATTCTAGTCAAAACATTTAGCATATAGTTCACAGATTGGTCCACTTCGTTGTTACTCTGAGACATGAAAAACAGTTGTATATTCGTTACACAGTTTCCTAATTATTGAGGCTATGTGGTTATTAATTAAGTATGTTGCAGAACTATTAACTGGTTCAGGGTTAAAATTATGTTTTGCTGTTTACTCAGTCATACTTATCAGTGTTTGGGAAGTCTGTTCTTTTAAAACCGAATCACTGTTAGAGATCAGGGAATACTGATGCGGTGATTTTGTTTGACAGAACTTGATCTGGTGACTATTTTCAAGTTATATACCACTACCTGGGAGGAAGCAAAACAGAAGCTCTCAACAACCTTGAACAATTGTTTTGCAATAGATTTGTTCTCAATTTGATCTGCTATTTGATGCCAATCATCTTCAATGCCTTTAAGATTGAATTAACAAAAATAACTGATACCAGCACCATTATGTTCTTGGTTTTAAAAAAAAACCCAGAGGACTGCAACATCATCTTGCTGGGCACCTCTGGGATGCCCAAAATTTCAAAGGAGTTAAGGGATTTCCAGTTGTGGTACAAAGCTTTTTGCGTTTCACTTCAGTCTCCACTATACTACACTTGTCTTTGTCATGCCCCAAGGTCACAGTTAATGCGTCATACTACTTTAACTTCATAAAATTCCAAATAAAAATACATTCACTTACAAGATCAATGAACTTTCACCAACAGTCCAGGCTGATTTGCATTCCATGTTTTATAGACAAGAAAACAAATGCTCCTAAACATCAAAATTCATCAAGCTTTCCATTATTACAACTTTCACTTCTAACTCATTTCCAGTTCTCACCTAATTCCTGTTGATAGCTGTCATACACTTTTAGTTCCAGCATACTCACATGTCAAACAATTTTTGGCTCATCACCAATAAATGAATGGCAACTCGTCTCTGAATTATGAAATGACCTAATCTTGTCAATATTTCTCAGCATGGTACTCCAAGACTATTCACAAAAATATTACACAATTTAAATACAGAAGACACCATATAGATGTAACAGTTTGGAGAATCTTGTGGACAACATGACTGAAGGGACCAAATGTATGGTTGTTAAATTTGCTGATACATACAAACATTGGAATTTGGAGTTGAAATAGACCATTCAGCTCCTTGAGGTTGCACTGCCACTCAATACAATTGTGATTGATCTGATTGTAACCTCTAATCACATTCCTACCTACCCCTAATAACATTTCAACATTTCCCCTTGACAACAAGAATCTATCTGCCACCGCCTTCAAAATATTTGAAGATTCCGCTTCGACCACTTTTCAGGACAACAGCTGCAAAGATTCACAACTATCTATAAGAAAAGAATTTCACCGCATCTAGATTTCAAATGGGTGACCCCATACTTAAACTGCTATACTAGTATTGGATTCTCCCATAAAAGGAAACATCCTTTCACATCCAGCCTGTCAAGACATTTTAGGATCTTGAATGTTTCAATCAAGTCACCTCTTATTCTTCTAAACTTCAGCAGATACATGCGCAACCTATCTAACCGTTCCTCGTAAGACAACCCATCTACTTCAAGTATTAGCATAGTAAACCTTCAGTGAAATGTCTCCAACAGATTTATATCTTTCCTTACACAAGGAGACAAATGCTGTGCAGTGTACACCAGATGAGATCTCACTCGTGCCCTGTGTAACTGAAATGTACCATCCTTACTTTTGTATTCAATTCCCCTTGCAAAGAATAATAACATTCTATTTGTCTTCCCAACTACTACTTGCATGAGCATGCCAACCCTTTGGATTCATGCACGAGGACACCCAGACCCCATTGTATCTCAGAGCTCTGCAATCTCTCACTATTAGATAATATGCTTGTTTTTAAACCTTACTGCAAAAATTGACTATTTCACATTTTCCCACATTATACTCCATTTGCCAGATCTTTGCCCAATCACCGGACCTCTTTATATCTTTTTGTAACCTTACGTCCTCTTCACAATTTCTCTTCTTACGTATCTAAATTTATTACAAACAGTTGAGGTCTCAGCACTGATCCCAGTGGCACACCATTCATTACTGATCTGAAAAAGATCTATTTTTGCCTACTCAGCTTTGTAGCCAGCTAAACGTTCATCCATGCAAATATGCTACCCTCTACATCATGAGCTTTTTTCCCCCTCTCAGAATAAACATTGTTTTGGCACCTTATAAAATGCTTTCTGTAAATTTAAGTACAGGGCAGCCATTGGCTCCCCTTTATCTGCAGCACGTTACCTCCTCAGAAGATCTTCAATAGAATGGTCAAACACAATTTCCCTCTCACCAAACCATGTTGATTCTATCCAATTAATTGAACACATCTAAGTGTCCTACTATAGCTTCCTTAATAATAGCTAATAATAGCTATGACAGATGTTAAGATAACTGGCTTATAGTTTACTGCTTACGGTCTCGTTCCTTTTTTCAATAAAGGCATTAAATTCATTATCTTCCAATCTAATGGAACCATCCCGAATCAAGGGAGTTTTGGAAAATTAAAATCAATGCAATTATCTCACCAGCAACTTCTTTTAAGATCCTAGAATGAAACCTATTAGGACTGGGACACCAACAATTTCCTCACTACAACTTTGCTGGTGATTGAGATTTTCCGGATATTCTTCCCTTCTCCATTTGCTGATTTATCACTGCTTCTTGGATATTATTGGCATCCTTTACAAAGATACATTTTCCCTTGCTAGGATCTATTTTTGCTAAGAGTCATGAATTACCTCCTTAAAATGCCTGCTACTGCTTGCTTACTGTCATTCCTGCTAATTTATCCGACCAGTTCACTTTAGCTAACTCCATCCTGATTTCATTGTAATTCCTTTTATTTAAGTTAGGCACACTGTTTTTGGCTCATGTTTCTCATTCTTGAACTTAATATTAAATTCTATCATGTTATTATCATAGGAGATGTTTACTCTGAGGTCATTTAATAAACCTGCCTCATTACCCATTACCAGATCCAGGATAGCCTGCTCCCTGGTTGGCTCCATGACATGGATTTCCAGAACGCGGTCAAACCGTCCCTCACATCAGAGCTCTAAGAAAAAGTATAACTCATGGAGTCAAAGGGACAGTAGCAATGTGAATACAAAGTTGCTGAGTTATGGGAAACAGAGTAGTGATCAATGGATATTTTTCAAGCTGGAGGAAAATTTGCAGTGGAGCTCTCCAGGGGTCAGTAGTGAGGTCCTTGCTTTTTCCAGAATAATGATCAAGGTCTTAGTGTGTCGGGCACAAATTCAAAGTCTCGTGGATGATATGAAGCTTGGATGCATTGTAAAGTATGAGGAGGACAGTGTAGAACTCCAAAAGTCTACAATCAAGTTCATGGAGGAGGCAAATAGGTGGCAGATAAAGTTCAATGTGGAAAAGCGAGGGATGATGCATAAGGGATAAAATTTTAAAGGGGGTTCAGCAGCAGATGGATCTGGATGTATATGTGCATATATCATTGAGGGTTGGCAGGGCAGATGGAGAAAGCAGTTAATATCTTGGGCTTTATCAATAGGGGCAGAGAGTACACAAGCAAAGTCATGACATTGCACTTGCGCAAGACACTTGTTAGACCTCAGCTGGAATATTGTGTACATTTCTATGTGGCACACTATATGAAGGTTATGAATACATTAAAGTGCATGTAGAAGAGGTTACAAGATGGTTCCAGAGATGCTAACAAATGATAACTAGAAAAATTAACTGTAAATCAACTGGATGGTCCAAGTCCACCAGTTTTCCAGTAGGCTAGTTGATCTGTTTCAATAATAAGTGTTTTAAATGCTGACTTTACATTAATTATGAACACTGGAGATAAAGGGCATCATTTGTGTTAGACTAACAGGAAGCCATTCCATGGTGATACCATTTATTTCTACACTAATTTCCACCTCATAGAAGGTGGCATGGTGCGACTTCTTCTGATGTACTCAAGACAGTGTATTTCTATTCATATGAAACTAATATTACATTAAACATTGATAAATATACACAGGAACAATTCTTGACATGAGACATATTAAAATGAATTTTCATTATATTCATGGAGCAGCAAAAGCTCTTAGGAATTTGTATTTAATCCCACAACTAGACCATATCAACGGATTGGCTGACTGTATGCAGAAAATACAAATAGGATTCAATATGCAGAAGTGAGTCTTAATTCATTTGGGGAGGAAAAACGAGACAAGTGATTTTTTTTAAAAATCACTCGCAGGACATGGACGTTGCTGGCTGGACAGCATTTTACACCTGTCCCTGGTTGCCCTTGAGAAGGTGGAGGCAAGCTTCCTTCTTGAATCACTGTCACCCACATCTTGTAGGTTGACCCCCAATATCCTTCGGGAAGGAATTTCAGGATCTTCACCCAGTAGCAATGAAGGAACAGCAACATATTTCCAAGTCAGGATGATGAGTGGCTTGGGGGAAAATCTTGCAGGTGATCATGTTCCCACATATCTGCTGTCCTTATCCTTCCAGATGGAAGTGGTTGTGGGTTTGGAAGGTGCTGTCTATAGATCTTTGGTGAATTTTTGCAGTGCATCTTGTAATTAATACGCAATAAATGACAAGACATGAGAAAGGTGAAAAACCAGATCAATCCTGGAGTGCATCTCCATGGTTCCCTTAAGGGAGTAGGGCAGAACAGATAGTTAAAGTGGGTAAGATGATGGACAACATACTTTCCTTTATTAGTCAAGACACAGAATACAACGACAAGGATTTTATGTTAGAACACTCGTTAGACCATTACAAGAAGGATACGATCTCAGTAGAGAGAAGACAGAGAGGAGCTTTATAAGGATACTGTCATCAATTGACAAGTTAAACATGAATTAAACTTTTGGAGATGCTGAGATTCCTTTTTTTTGGAACAATGGTGGCTGAGGGATGATAAAACTGAAGGTCTAGATAGCATCAATAGAAAAGACCTTTATCCCTTAACAAAGAGGCAATAACCAGAGGGATTTAAAATAATTGGTAGAAGGATTGGAAGAAAGCCAGAGAAAAGGTTTTCAACCAGAGGAAGGTTGGAATTCGCTATCTCAAAAATGATTGAAGCAGAATGATCATCATACTTAGAAGGTATTTGGAAATACATTTGTTCAAATGCACAGATTTTATCCTCAAATGCTTTTGGCTTCATACTCTTCTCTTACCCGGAAGAGTTGTTTGTATACCTGGAGATAAGGTGGCAAAGCATCCAAGCAACATGGAATTTAACATTGCTTGTTATTTGCAGAGCTTTTTAAAAATTTTATTGTTAGTTATTTGTTGTTGAGAGACTTTTAAATGTGGAATAGTTTACCTGAAATGAATTTCTGAATGGACAATAAAATGTGTAGTGAATTGAATTGAGACTAAAAGCTGGAAAGTGCAATTAGGTTAGATAGCTTTTTATCAATTGACAAACAAATAAGCTAAATGGCTTCCTACTGTGCCGTAAATTACTGTGATTCTGCAAGTTATTTTGTAAAGTCCAATGAGTTTACCACTGGAACAGCCTAGTCCAATTTCAACAATTTAAAGTAAAAGCATAACTATGACAATTGGTACTGTAGATTTAGCATGCTTATAATGAAGGTAAATATGCTGCCTCATACAATTCAAAAAGACAGTTTCAGGATAAAGTTCTACAGATATCTTATCCTTGAGTATTAATCCTATACTAATTTATTCTAATACAATCAAACTCTCTACATTTCTTTCCCGTGTCACCAGATTATACACTAATTGGAACTGACAGCCTAGTTTGGCAAAACCATTTCTAAGGCCTATAGCAATACTTAGGTTGGCTGGCCTCCAGTTCAAGACACCATCTTGCCACATTTCCAATGCTTGATGTGGAAACGCTACATACTTTCTCCTGCCCACATTTCCAAGCACTATCTTCTTCTGCCAGCTGTTCAATATTTTCCGTCAACAAGTGGAGTGGACAGGGAACAAACAGGAGACAAATACATATCATGTTTCTCTATCTCAGCCTCAGACGCACAGCAAAGATGGAAGCCCTAATTTACAGGTTAGTTATCTTGAAATGTGGTTTCCAAATTTATTTATTAGGAGAAGAAATCACTTAAAACCCACCACTGCAGCTTATTACCCTGGAATGTTCCTTTAATTCTAGTGGACATTATAATGGTGATTAGTGGAACTAATTATTTCATCTAAAATAGGACAACAAAAAAAAACTGATTCCAGTATAATTCTTTGATTTGAGTATGAATCCTCATTTCAAATACGTTAAGTGTACCTGCACTTAAGGAGCTATTGGTTGTTCTTTTAAACGTCAAGATTGAATTCACTATTTTGTATTTGCACAGAAAGAACAAAACAAAAGGAAATGGGAACTGTCAGCTTACGTAAAGAAGATAGACCAGACTTTTGTCTATTTTTTTTTGCCGCAAGGAACAGTCCATTTTAATGTGTCTGTCTGTTAAAAAATACATTTGACTAAAATAACCATTGTAAATACTGAATTCTTCCTCAGGGCAAGCATTAGATTAGTACACATAACAGACCAGACTATAAGGCCATTATTCAATAAATCCATTAAAAATCAGATTTTCCTTTAATTTAACCAAATTGAACTGTAAAGGGAGTGTAAGTTAGAAAATTTGTATTCCCTGTATATCAAGAACTTTAGAGCCAGACTTTCATGTCTGCAACAATTGAACCATATCAAATCAAGATGACTGCAGCCATTAAGCTGAGTATTGCTCAATGCTAAAGGGCTGGTCCTTCTGTCGTGAGCTACCTAAACTTTTAACCAGCAGTTTTTATCACTATTATTATTATTCATCATCTTATTAAGTATCACCAAATACATGGGATTTATATCCATATAACCTGTCTACTTTGACTTCTTTAGTAGTGCATTTTAATATTTTACATTTAGCATTTAATTAATTGTTTGCCATTTTGCTCCTTAATTACATTTTTGTTACAATACCATGGATAAATTTAAAACCACTCAAATACACTTCAATATGGTACAGTACTGGTGCAAATGAAATAATTGAGTGGTTTAGCAGGGATAAAAATCAATAATTTTCAAAAGCTACTTTTAGAAAAAATGTCCTTTTATTGTGAAGAAAATGAGAAACAATGCTAAATTTATGCTTAAATCTAAATCCACTCTTATTTACAATTCCACAGACATCCTGTGCTATCAAAGTAATAGCAAGACACATCTAACAGTAATAAACCATGCTGATATATTGATTACTTAATATCTAAGTAGAGCTTAGCGTTTTATGGCCTTTGGTTATGTCTATAGTAAGACATTACCTCACCCAGTTGCTGTTAACTGCTTTCACACAAACAGCTCATAAAAAATTAATTTTGTTAATGTAGAATTTGCAAACAGAATGAAAAATATGAGTTTTAAATGTGGCACATTAATTCAGCTGCCAATGTACACTCAAAATCCATTAAAACAATTGAAGAAAGCATGCCTTTAACTAATTCGACTCAATATCTGACGAATCAGAGTCTCAGCCAGCATATTTTTCCAGAAAGCAATGTTAAACAAATGGCTGCTTCAAAGTGTAGAATAATATACAATATATCAAAGGGACATAACAAGTAGAAGTTCTAAAATTAAAACATGCAAGAATAGCAATTATGATGTCAAAAAATGCCTTGTAAAGACAACAGTCACTTATAGTATGGTCCAGCAGACACAATGTTCAAGTCATAAATAAAATGCTTTTCGAAAAGAATGTTTCTTGTAAAATAATTCCATTAATACTTGAGATGTCTATCTAATTACAAACAATGTTACCACACAGCAGGAGGCTGGCAATGCACTCATTTGTTCACATATGAGCCAAAAAAAATTATGAGTTGAAAAAGTTATCATCCATGATCTTACTTTTTAAAAAAACTCAAAGATTGAAGACATACATATTATGAACATACAATCCCCTCACTCATGAATCTTAATATCCTGTTTCTCTAAAGTCTTTAAATTGCTAAAGTAACATTCTGTCAATGGCTATTTTGTATCAGCATATTGTATTGTATTTTTGTTTATATTTAGAAATCACAGTAATGGGTTAAAGGCAGATAGCACAAATAATTAAGACAATTAGGTGGCACTGAGTTTTTTTTATTTGAAAAGAGCTTCAAAAGATTGTAAAAGGAAACATTGAACTGGATATGACATTCTACATTCATGATTTGGTGGGAAAGAATTAACTGATGTTGCCATAGAGGTTACAGGTTACATAGATTGAAGATCACAGAAGATTCCAAATTTGCAGTTCAGGGGGAAAGAGTCCAGGGGACCACTAGATCCTAGTATTGCTTTAAAAAGAGGCCACACACAAAAAAGAAGAATTTAAAAGTACAAGAAAGATGTCAGAATAATCTCCCAAACCTGGATTTCTACGATGGACATTCACTTTACTGAGGGCTTTATATAAAAATGGTAATCAAACTTCTTCAAGGAATTGAGGGGATAAAGGAAATCTATGTGAGGTCGGGGGTAGAGACCAAGAATGTCAACATGTATAAAAAAAATGAAGGGTGCAGCAAAGTTGTAGCTGCTGGCTAAACTGTGACAAATGTGAAGAAACTGTAGCTTTTTATATTTAAAAGAAACAATATTTGATAAAATCACATAGAATATAAAGACTTCGTAAATTACAGGACAACTGAAACCTAAATGCACGGAGGACAAATAATTTAGAAAGGTGCTGACAAATTCAGTGAAAAAAATCCAAGAACAGATATAGCTGAATGATGACAAGTAAATGTCAGGTTTTCTTATTTCAGACCAAACAGGAAAATATATCTACCCACAAAAGACGTATATAACCCAAGGAATGCCATTTAAAAAAAATACATTCACAGGACAAGGGCATCACTGCCTAGGCCACTATTTATTGCCCATCCCTAATTGCCCAGAGGGCAGTTAAGAGTCAATTACATTGCTGTGGGTCTGGAGGAACATGTAGGCCAGACCAGGTAAGGGTGGCAGTTTCCTTCGCTAAAGGTCACGAGTTGAACCAGATGGGTTTTTCCAACAACTGGCAATGGATTCATGGTCATCAATAGACTCACAAAATCAAGTGATGAGATTTGAACCCAGGTCCCCAGAACATCATCTGGCTGTCTGGATTAACAGTCCAGTGATTATACCACTAGGCCGTCACCTCTCCAGTAACAGAAAAAAAAAAATCAGTACCACCAATCACAACATGTCTACAGTAATTTTAAGTGAGTTAGATTGCCATAATGAAGAGATTTGATGAGAAAACGCATTTTGATACCAAACAATTTAAAAAAGGGCAAGGTACCTGGCTATGTGGAGATCTTCAAGCCAAATGACAATATATTTAAATACTTCAACAAAACTAGAGTTCCAGAGGTTTCCAACATAGGCAGCAAGCTTTTGAGTCAACCATGTTGAAATGAAACTGATACTCGTGGTTCTTAATCTGAATTTTCAAAGTTGTGAATAAATTGAGAAGCGAGCTCCAAAATTTTGGATCTTCCTAGTTACAGATATGCTAAACACTAACAAAATGACCAAAAAAGCTGTAAATGGACTGACGGTAAGATATTTAATAAATATTTCAGAATGTGAGATATTTATGAGCCCACATTGGCTCTTCACCATTCAGCCATGAAGAACTGCAAACAACAGGAATGGCAAGAGTAAAACTTTCGGATCTTTATGATTAACGATAACTGTAGAACAGCTTGTGATCAGTTTTACTTAGTTAGTAGCTCATTCATTTCTGGATCAAATGGTTCTGAGTTTAAGGCCCTTATCAGACTGGCATTGCATGTCTGAGGAGTGCAGCATTGCTGAGAGGTACCATTCGCCCTATTAATGGCAGGTCTCATTGAAAGTCAGGTGGATATCGAAGCTGGCATTATTCAAAAAAAATGCAAGCAGTGTTTTGGAAATTTGGTAAAGATTCTTCTTTCTTTTTCATTTCATTTATTTGTTTGCTGTTAGAAAGTTGCAGCTGCAACATGATAGCTGTATTTACTTAAGTCACTGCAGTTTAAAGAAGAAATTCATTCAATGCAGTGATTCAGATATTTTCACATTTCATGCTATACAATTGCAGAATTACTCAATGCAATAGAATGTAACAGAATGGGCAATGTAGAAATTATTCCTCATTAAGGTTAAAATTCATTAAAAGCAAGAGAAAAGTGAAACTTATCTTAAGGAGAGCTGGAACTTGAAGCAGGTCAATGAAGGAGGCTGGATTCACAAGAATTTAAAAAAAAGCTTTGGCAAGTAAACAGAAGCATTGTTTCTAGAATGGCAGAATGCAACAATTAATTCTTCATTTCAGTAAGGGTTCATTCAGCAGTTTGAAATGTAAATTAAAGACTAAAAACAATGCTGAAGTTGTCTCAAGATCCTACAGACTGACCAATGGACCAAAAAGCCAATCCCACAACAGCAGGTGTGTGGCCTTGAGTGGGTAGTTATCACCAGCAAAGTACATTCGGAGTTCAACTGAGATCATTCAGTGACTGGAGTATTGGGATCCTGCATTCAGATTATGTGAAAGGTTCATTCAGGACTCACATCAGATTTATATAGGAGCCTTCCAGCAATGTAACCCAGGGGACATCTGAGGAAAGGGGTGAGGAAAGAAATTTTGCAACAGGCTCTCTCCTTAACAGAAACATCTTTTATATTTGGCCATTTTTCAAACCTTCAGTGGCCAGATGCAGTCAGTCTCCAAATAAAACGAAAATAATATGGATGTTGGAGATTGGAAATAATAAGAGAAAGTGCTGGAAAAATTCAGCAGATCTGGCAACATCTGTGAAGATTGGATTCTGTTCTGAAGAAGAAAGTCATTGGACCCAAAACTTCAACTATGTTTCTTTCTGCAGAGGTGGTGCCAGATCTGTTGGGTTTTTCCAGCATTTTTTGTTGTTATTGCAGTAAGTTCCCAGTTCTTGTGGCGAGACAATACAGAAAGTGGCAACAGCTGAACAAAAGACCTTTACTATCTGCTGTTGCTCGACATTCCAGCTCTTGGTCTCCTGGCAATGCATTATGGATCAATCATGCCACCAAAATTTTAAATAACCATTGTAGTAAATTAGTTTGTGCTCAGGCAATCAGTACACTCGAACCATGGTGGAACCCAGAAGCAATGCGTGGAGTACACACTGAGACTTGTACAGTTGCAGACACAGAGTCAGCACAGAAACAGACCCTTTGGTTCAACTCATCCATGCTGAACAGGTTTCCTATACTAAACTAGTCCCACTTGCCTGTGTTTGGCCAATATTCCTTTAAACTTTTTCTATTCATGTACCTATCCAAATAGTTTTTAAACGTTATAACTGTCATCTACCACTTCCTCTGGCAGTTCATGCCACACATAAACCACCCTCTGTGAAAATAGGCATTGCATCACTCTGTTGCAAATCTATTAGTTTCCAATTCTTGCTGTGACCTTCCAACACTATTATTGAGATAGTCATTAATAAGACAGGACCTGCAGTTTTTCCATTATCAATTCATAAAGCCCAAAGATCCTATTGTACACAATAGGAAATTTATTTTCTAATTTAAAAAAAAAAATACTAAATCACTGACTCCTTGTGCTATTCTACTGTGCAGTTTGAAGAACAAGAATGCAGCTTCCCGGGATGTGTTACTTGTTTTGTCTGGAGTCAAAACAAGAGTGACTTGATTCCTGAATAGTAAGAACTGCCAATGCTGGAGTCAGAGATAAGACAATGTGGTGTCAGAGATAACACAGCAGGCCAGGCAGCATCATAGGAGCAGGAAAGTTGACGCTTCGGGTCGGGACCCTACTTCAGAAAAGCATTTCTGAAGGGTCCCAAACCAAATTTTCCTGCTCCTCTGATGCTGCCTGGCCTGCTGTGTTATCTCTGACTCCAGCACCAGCAGCTCTTACTATCTCCGAGTGAGTTATAACCTCACTGCAAAACCTCTTCAAGGGATGCCCACCTTGAAGAAGTTATCCTCCTCCCTCTAGAAAGACCTCAGTAGATCTCTCTCCCACTGCAAACCTCTGGTAATCTCTTCGGCCCTGAAACTGCTCAACCACATACTGAAGCAAACCAGGTACTACAGCCACATTGCCTATCTCAGTACCTGCCTACAGAACTGGATCATCCCCAATGGACAAGCATTTCTGAAGAAGGGTCCTGACCTGAAACGTCAACTTTCCTGCTGCTCTGATGCTGCCTGGCCTGCTGTGTTCCTCCAGCTCCACACTGTGTTATCTCACTTGATTCTTGTATGCCTTGCCCTTTGTTAGGATGGTTGTGGAACCTTAACTATAATGCAATCTGCACCTTCTAAATGGAAAAATATGGAGGGTTGAAGATGGCTTACTGTCAACATGCATTCACACCTCGATTTTACAGAGGTGGAAAATGTGCACGTGCAGCTGGACCAAGAAACCCAGCGGGGTTTGGGAAGAAGTATTCTATGGTTCACTCATTTTCATGGTGCCTTGTCCCTTTTACCCAATATGATTTATGTTGATTTAATTCTTTTACTCTGAAGGGCAGTCAGCATAAGTATAATATCCCCCATCTTTTCTCTTTCACACATATTACCCATGGACTAGAGACTATTATTGTTTCTCTGCAAACTTAATTTCTTTCCTTTGATGAGTCTGTCAACTGTGAAAAAAGGAAAAGTGGCAAATCAACATCTTGACCTACTTCAGTAAGTGATTGGCAGTGTGCAAAGAGGGTTCTATGCTTCAACATGTTAGCAACTTTTCCTTTCTATGGGAAAAATGTGGCGAAAAATCTCAATGTGCTTGTGGTATAAAAGGATCTAAACAGGATAGAGTAAGTAATCAAAGCAGTTTTCCATACATTGTAGGAAAGGAGGGCAAACATATTGTTGTGGTTTGTTTTGAAGCTTCAATAAACCACAAATCAAGAGCAGCAAGTTCTGTAAACTACAGACCAAGCAAAATAAGAATCTCAGGCTGCTGCAAGAATATCAGTTCGTCGCTCATCTCAAATAAATTCAATGCACAAACTTTTTGCCTGTCAGCTTCTAAGTCTGACAAAACCATAATTCTTGTCCTCGATGCTCTTCCCCACTGGGGACATTATTACCGTTGTCAATCTCTTGGCTGGATTAACTAAGGGTTGAAGAGAGGATCAAATGTGCATTCAGATGTCTCCACCGCCTCCATGTCATACTAGCCACTCAATCACCAGAAATGTTTTACATGATGTGAAATTAAAATATCACAGGTCCAAACTAATAAAAGGAGAATATCAGGAAGCTATTTTTGATACACAAAACCGGCATGGATAAGTTGGACCGAAGGGTCTGTTTCTGGGCTGTACATTTCTATGGCCAAAATTTGACATAGGTATTAAGTAGCAGATGCAAAAATTCTGAAATCACATCAGATACAATACTATAATGAACATCAACCAAGTGCCACAGGATATTCATGCATCACAGTCTTTAGTTTGACAAGGGATACAAGTGGAAAAAAGTTTTATGCTAAATATTATTTATGCCATAAAAATGCGTTGCAAGCACGAACTCCCACCGAGCAGTGTAAGGCTTGACACACAGCTGGCAATCTCCGTATCTCAACCAGACATTGTGAAATAAAAATTTCATCTCCTACCTAATTCAGTCTCAACACAAGCTACATCTCCTGTTCCTGAGGGCTCCACAAAATACCTAAGAACTTTAAGGCTCTAGCAACAGAATGTAGATGTTAATCAAAGGAGATTGCTAAAAGGGGAGCTCTAACACATGCCTGGCATCTTTCTTTGACGTCAGAAATTAGTCGACAAGAAATTTGAGAGTTCAAAACATGTTCCATCACAGCCTGCAACACCACATTAAACAATACTACACAACACTAACGCATTCTTCACTTAGTTTACTTCACCTTTCAGAAAAGAACTGGATTTTCTTTCAAACTTTACTTTAAAATAATGCAATGAAATAAATTTATACATAAACAGCAAAAATGCGAACCAGTGGTTGAGATAAGAAGGCTGATCACGTCAATACCTACATTCAGCTTTATACAAACAAAACTCCTTATCAGAATCACAGTTCCCTACCCTTAAGCCAGTTGTCTAGACACCTCCGCCTTCCCAGCAGCAAGAGAATTTGGGCATGAATCCACAACAACTTCGGACTAAACATTAAAAAAGGCAACTTCACTGTAACAATATGACAGTCACAAAAGCCTGTGGGCATCTATTGAAGTGGCTTCTCCCATGATTGCTGAAGAAAATATAACAAACTGAGAAGATTCTTTTGCAAAAGCATAATCCTTAAAGTGAAGTAAACATCATGTTATTGATGGCTACAAAATTTATTCTCTTTTATGTGACAAATTTATGGGCACCATGGCAGGGGAATTGAGTTTAAGAGCCGCGAGGTTATGCTGCAGCTCTATAAAACTCTGGTTAGACCACACTTGGAATATTGTACAAAAACAAAGTTGCTGGAAAAGCTCAGCAGGTCTGGCAACATCTGAACGTTCTGAGGAAGGGTCACCGGACCCGAAACGTTAACTCCGTTTTCTCCTCCACAGATGCTGCCAGACTTGATGAGTTTTCCAGCAACTTTGTTTTTGTTCCTGATTTACAGCATCTGCAGTTCTTTTGGTTTTTACTTGGAATATTGTGTTCAGTCTGGCCACCTCATTATAGGAAAGATGTGGAAGCTTTAGAGAGGGTCAGAGGAGATTTACCAGGAGCTGCCTGGACTGGAGGGCAGGTCTTATGAGGAAAGGTTGAGGGAGCTAGGGCTTTTCTCATTGGAGCAAAGAAGGACGAGACGTGACTTGATAGAGCTGTACAAGATGATGAGAGGCATAGAAAGAATGGAACATGTCAGAGACTTTTTCCCAGGGCGGAAATGACTATTACGAAGGGGCATAATTTTACGGTGATTGGAGGAAGGTATAGGGGAGATGTCAGAGGTAGGTTCTTCACACAGAGTGTGGTGGGCATGTGGAATGTGCTGCCGGCAGTGGTAGTGGTAGCAAAGTCAGATACTTTAGAGACTTTTAAGCGACTCTTGGAAAGGCACATGGAGGATAGTAAAATGTAGGGTATGCAGGGTAGTTTGATCTTAGTAGGATAATAGGTCGGCACAACATAGTGGGCTGTAGGGCCTGTACTGTGCTGTACTGTTCTATGTTCTATGTTCTTAAATTTAACAATAGTATGGATGGACCAAGCCTTGCAATGAACTTCAATTCTGACCGGGTCAAACCAAGTAGTCATCGATCAGTGGCTACACTAAAGAAATCAGCAACAAAAACAAACACTACTAACATGCAAGTAGAATAAAAAATAAATGTAACATTAGAATTAAAAACATTCTTTCTCCAAGTTCCAATACTGTGAGAAATTTGAGCAATCTATTAAAAGAAAATTGATCAATGGGAGAGGAAAAAACTTCAGGATAGGCAAATCAACAAATATTACATGTTGCGAAGTGGAGAAAGAAGATGAAGAGTAAGGCATTAAACAATACTATGCTTGCACCATGTAGAAGATCACAGGAATATCTTAAAAAACCGTGATCATCCAATTATGGTGCCTGTGGGCTGTCTAGATCAGGGTTAACTTTGACGCCAGCGTCCTCACCTGTCGTCCTGACTCTGCCCGACTGGCTGCAACCAGGCACATATTTGAATTTGGCTCAAGGACTGCATGAGAAAATAGTTACTAATAGTTGGCACCTAAATACCATTGGTAATTAATGAACTCTAGGTTTGGTCTGAATTATCCAGGCGTGAAGGGATTCATAATAGTTAAAAGCAGCAGCAGCACTAGGGGAAACAAAACAGCATGGTTGGTAAGGAGGAATTATACGATTTACTGCTGGAATGTTCGACATATGAGTCTGAGTGAAGAGAACTAAATCGGTATTAAGCTTAGAGGCAGTAGAAGTAGAACAGAATAAGTTAATGAAAAAAGTGAGAGAGGCTCCATGACTGATAGAAGTAAAGGAAATGGAGTCAGAAGACTCTGAATTTCCACATCAGAAATTGCGCATGTAGTCAAGGGGGGGCATTTCAGTGCAGTACTGGGGACAACGTCTTCAACATGGTAACATTTACCATCAGAGGAGGCACAGGCTATTTCTACACTGCATCCAGATTGGCCATTTGTAGTCATTTTTACTCATCCAAGGTTCTAACATCTACACGTATCTTTGTAATAGCCAACAATCCTATGGAGATTTTACACGACGCTTCCAGTTAGATCATGACGGAAAGATTATAAAGCATAACAATTCTAATTCAGGCCATTAGGCCCATGGAGTCCACAGCAACCCTCCAAAGTGTCCCCCATTCATACCCACCCTCTACCCTATCCCTGTAATACACAGTCTCCACGGAGAATTACTGTTACTCTGCTTACAAGAACTCAACAAATACTGCATTCAATCCATATCATCCCACATTCTATGCTATTGAAGCAATTAGTATGTGACACTTTATTGAAACATTTTGCTAGTGAAGATCTAGTGAGCCTAATAGAATGCCAGTTCAGTACTGTATCAAATATTTATTATACAGCGCTAAAACTGCTCCATAGAGAAAAAATAGGCCTTGATTAATGATGTGTGACCATTGTTATGACAACAACAAGAAACCTGAATAAGTATCTGCATTAGTTTCAATGAAAACCCGAGACTTTCTGACATCGTACAATGGAAGTTCATTCCAACATGTATGTTGAAACCCAATAAGCAACAGTATCATTTAGCTGGACTGCATTAATAAGTAAATGTATATTTTCTCCTTTTTTTTAATCTGGAGAAATGAATATGTAAATAAAGATCTACTTCAAAGTTTTTAGAAGATTTGTAGCCCTGGTTCTGAATGAGGTTGTAGACATGCTCGCCAAGCCGGTGGGTTTGGTTGCAAGTGTTTCGTCACCCTGCTAGGTAACATCATCAATGCGCCTCTGGTGAAACGTTGGTGTTCTGTCCTGCTTGTTATTTATCTGCCCCTGTTTGTTGGGGTGTTTAGCACCACTTCCCGTTCTGTTTCTTAGTGGTTTGTACACAGGGTCTAATTCAATGCATTTGTTGATGGAGTTCCGGTTAGAATACCAGGCCTCCAGGAATTCCCTGGCATGTTTCTGTTTGGCTTGTGCAATTATGGATGTGTTGCCCCAGTCGAATTCGTGTCCTTTTCTGTCCGTGTGTAGTGAGACAAGTGAGAATTGGTCGTGTCCCTTGGTGGCTAGTTGGTGTTTGTGTATCCTTATTGTCAGTTTTCTTCTGGTTTGGCTGACGTAGTGTTTCTCACAGTCCTTGCATGGTATTTTGTATATTACACCGGTTTTGCTGGTTTTGGGTATCGCAGGGTGGTTGTTGGTTTGTGGGCTACCCTGATACCTAGGGGTCTGAGTAGTCTTGTAGTCATCTCTGATAGGTCTCCAATTTATGGTAAAGTGATTAGTGAGTCTGGTTGTGTTGTGTCTTCCTTTTGTCTTTGAGGTAACGGTGGATTGTGCTTTTCGGGTATCCATTCCTTTTCAAGACTCCTTATAAGTGCTCCTGTGCTGCTTTGTGTAGTTCCAGGTTGCTGCAATGTGTTGTGGCTCATTTAAATAGTGTCCTGATGCAGCTCTGTTTATGGGCATTGGGATGGTTACTGGTGTAACTGAGTACGTGGTCCGTATGTGTGGTCTTTCTATATACGCTAGTCTGGAGGTCCGTGTTGTTTTTATGTTCTGTCATTATGTCCAGGAAGGGTAATCGGTTGTTGCTCTCTACTTCTTTTGTGAATTTTATCCCGGTAAGGATATTGTTTACGTATCGGTGGGTTTCTTCTGGATTTGTACATTTGATAATCACGAAGGTGTCATCTACATAGTGGACCCTAAGTTTGGGTTGTATTTGGGGGGGGGGGGTGCAGGTGGAAGAGTGCTGTCCATTCTAACATTTGCATTACTGCTTCTGCAATCAGTCTTGATATTGGGGACCCCATTGGTGTTCCGTTGATTTGTTTGTATATGCCATCGCTGAAGATGAAGTGGGTTATGATTGCACAGATCTTGTAGTTTCATGGTGGTGTCCTTATTAATATTGTTGGTGCCCTGGGGTGCCTGCCTACTTGATTTGTCCAGCAGTGTGGCAATTGCCTCTTTGGCTAGGTCAGTGTTTATGGATGTAAATAGTGCTGTTATGTCAAAGGATATCAATATCTCGTCCTCTTCTATCCTGGTGTCCTTGATGATCTTGAGGAATTCTTGGGAGGAGGGGATGGAGTGGGTAGTGTTGTCAACTAAGTATTTCAATTTCTGTTGTAGTTCTTTGGCAAGTCTATATGTTGGTCTGCCTGGTAATGAGAAATGGGTCTGAAGTTTATGTACCTCAGGGAGTCTGACATCAGGGTGTGTTGGATCCCTCTGGCTTCATTTTTTAGTAGTCTGCTTTGCTGATGTCTTCTGAGTTGCGTAATTTCTTCAGGATCATTGTAATCCGGATCCCTAACTGTGGTGTCGGGTCTATCACCATCTGTTGGTAGGTGTCGGTATCTGCTAGTAGTGCATTAGCTTTCTTGATGTATTACAGACATATTATACAGAAATATTGTGATTAGAAATGGAACTGCATCAGGCCAAACTGGAAGAAAACTGACAATACGGATACACAAACACCAAATAGCCACCAAGAAACACGACCGATTCTTACTTGTCTCACTACTCACTGACAAAGAAGGACACAAATTTGACTGGGACAACACATCCATAATCGCACAAGCCAAACAGAGACACGCCAGAGAATTCCTGGAGGCCTGGTATTCTAACCTGAACTCCATCAACAAACACATTGAATTAGACCGTGTGTAAACTACCAAGAAAGAGAACCGGAATTGATACCAAACACCCCGGCAAACTGAGGCATATAAATAACAAGCAGGACAAACACCAATGCTTCATCGGAGGTGCACTGATGATGTTACTTAGCAGGGTGGCGAAACGTTTGTAACCAAACCCATCAGCTCGGTGAGCATGTCTACAACCTCAAAGATTTACTTCTTTGGAGAGGCAAGCGACCACTCTGGTATTAGTGAAAGCATGGTATATTAAACCTCGTTATAACACACTTCCATCATTTTTTTAAAAACTGAAATTACCCCAATGAAATTTAATTTTCCCATTTGGGTTCAGGCCTCCCACATTAGATACCACTGACAGCTGAAAAATGGGAGAAACACATTTATGAATGTGACACCCCAAATATATTCTATATGAACAAGACTGAAAGGGGTTTATCCGTCCAATAATATATATATTTTTTTAAAAACAGTGTAGAGGCACCTTCCTTCACCAATTAAAAACAGATGGCAATGTACAGCAAGATATTTATCATTTGGAAAAATAGCTTGCATTTGAAGCATTAACTTTTCATTCTGATGAAAAGTTACTCCTGAAACATTAACCTCTTTCAGCAATGCTGATTGTCTCAGCTGTACATTTGCAGTATATTCTGTTTTAATTTATTTGCAGCATCTGTAATTTTCTTTTAATGTCAAGTTCACTCCAATCTCTTTCCCCACAAGAATAATAAAGTATTTATTGTGGGAATCACATGCACGTGTCCGTGTCCCATCATTCTGAAATAGTGCATTCGTGAGCCAATCCATTGTACCACTTGGCCAAAGCTTAATTACGCTTCTTTCTGATCTGCTCTATAGTGCAGGGTCAAACCATATGAAAACAATTATGTCTTCAAGCAGCTGCATTTGAAGTCAAGTGACTCGGCATCGCACTGGAATGAATCACAAAGCAAGTTTTGGAAATTGCAATGTACTGATACTGTGGTGCCACATGCACATATGGCAGATATCCAGCCACTGGGAAACTGCCACCATTACTGAAGTTTAACCACTTAAACCAAGAAAGTATTAGTTGCTTCTCAGCTAATATATTGATATTTACTGATTCAATACGTTGATTAAAACCATAGTTTTACTGGAACTTTGCAATTTTCTTTAGCTTCAAAAATTACAAATGCATTTGGCACAAAATATCTGGATTTATTAGTTTCAACAAGAACCTGGCAAAATGCCATGCTTTCAAACATGTTTCTCCAAGGGCTGTGGATAATTATTCCAACAGAGGTGTTTCAGCATGCTGTGACACAATGAAAGCACAAGAAGCTTCAGTTTCCTAATGAAAACTGGTTCCTTAGCTATCGAATACTGACACAGGTGTACTTTGTGCACCACCCAAAATCAGTTCATAATATTGAGATAATCTCAATGAAACAACGTTATGTCAAGGAAATAAGTCATTGTGTTACCATATCATAGTTACGGCATCTGGTTCATTCTTACCATTGTACAAGTTAGTCAGAGCTGTGAATTAGCAATTCTTACCAATTCCGGTTTCTATAAGCTGTGATCTAGGAAACTTTAAGAACATTACAATTCATTTATTGCTACTACAATGTGAATCATACAGGATTTTGAAGTTGCAATTTAAAAATATGTATCTGTCTTATGGCAGCTTGCATGCTTGGCTGACTAAATACTATTAATTGGAATTCTTTAACATGAATCCAGCTTATGGGTAAGCATCATAAATAGTTTATGCATAAATCCACTTGATCAACATAACCAATTGTTTGTTTTCTTCTAAAAAAAACAAAATCACAGTGCTCAGTTAGCAAGTTACTATCTAGTGGAAAATTTCAGAAAGGAACACCCGGGTCTGAACTGGGTTACTCAGGTTTTTACTTAGATCACAACAATCTCTGCACACCTTATAACTGTCATATGGAAAATACTAGAATAAATTACTAAGGATATAACAGCAAACGATGGTACAATCAAGCAGAGTGGTTTTTTGAAAGACCTCTTTCCGGAAGTAACAAACTGCAAAGAGCAGAATCTGTAACTGTGATGCATTTTGATTTCCAAAAGGCATTCAATAAAGTGCCATATCAAAAGGCTATTCTAAAAAATAAGAGTTCCTGGCATAGAACACTAGCAGGGAACAGTAAGGATATGTTGATAATTTTCAGGTTGGCAAGATTTGCTAGTGAAGTGCCACAGGGATTTGTGCTGGAGCTTTAACTATCTCCAATTAAAGATGACTTGCATGAAGCAACCAAACGTTTGCTTTTGTTTGTTAACTTTGCTCATAACACAGAGGTATGTAGGAAATTTTGTCAAGAAAATAAGTTGGGTGGCTAGCCCACCTCCCTCCTGGACACCTCCAATCTGGTACTCACGATTCAATAGATGAGGAGGTTGAAAAGGATGCAAGAGATGAGATAAGAATGGTACTGAGGTGCCAATCCTATTGCCTCATTGTGTCAGCAGTTAGAGAACAGTAAGAGGCTGGTTTCTTCAAATGATCACTTTTTTTGTAATGTTACTAAGACAGCAAATTAATAAAGTGAGAATACATGTGTATATTTCAGTCATCAGCACTGTATATAGAAGTTCCAATTAAGATCAAAGGAGGAGACTGTAATGCTGACAGATGAAGATAGATATGTTAAGAAAATGACCCTGAAAAACTGAGGAGGATTTAATTGCACTAAATGGCAATGTAGAAGAGTGAAAACCACCAATATTTTCAGCACAATAGGCCATTTAGATCACTATCCTTACAGGTTCTGATGAAATTTGAAGAAAATAGCATTAGATATTCATTAATATTTATAAAGGCTGTACATGCTGAGTAGAATCATTAATATACAGAGCAAAATTAATAAAGTTATATTGATTGGGGGGATGGCATAAGGGTATTGTCACAGGACTAGTAATCCAGAACCCCAGGTTAATGTTCTAGAGACATGGGTTAAAATCCTAGCATAGCAGTTGGCAACCATATAACCATTGTTGATTGTCACAAAACCTAGCTGGTTCACCAATGTCTTTTAGAAAGGAAATGTGCTGTCCTTGCCTAGTCTGACCTACGTGCAACTCCAGACCCACAGCAGTGTAGCTGACTCAATAAACTCTGGCCTTGTGAGAGATGTTCACATCTGATGAATGAATTAATAAAAACTCAGAAAACCAATTTGCATGCTTATGGCATTTTTTGATCCCCAAGCTAATCAAGAGCATGTGAGAGAAAATTGAGAGAGAATGCTAGTGAAAGCTTTAGGAAAAATGAGAGAGAGAGTGAGAGAGAGACAGTGAGAGAGACAGAGAGAGAGAGAGTGCAAACTTGAATACAAAATGTGAAAGAAAACTGGTGACACATTCAGCCAATAATTTGAGTAGGACAAAGCAATGCAAGATAATTTATTAGTAGCAGACTTGGAAAAGCGTGCAACATAGGCAGCTGAATACCCTGTGGACTGATGCATGGTGTACTGTTGATCCTAGATTACATCAGAATTTTACAAGGTGTTGATTTAAGAGCAGAGATAGATGTGCACGTTGATTGTCTCTCAATACCCTAAATTACACAAAGTTAGGGGTCTAACCTGCTACTCAGATTAAAAAACAAACTTTAGGGATGTTCCTCATGAACGTAGAAGGAATTTGAGAACCATAATAATATCCATGCCAATTTATGATTAGGTTGGCATACGACTAGCACTGAAAATGCATAAGTTTTTACCGTGCTTTTAAGAGTTAGCAGAGTGTTAGAAAATACAAAGAGAAACAGATTAGGAATAAGTGTTCTTTCGAATCACAGAAGACTATAGCCCAGTGTGACACTCTGTCGTCAAGAAATAAATTTTACATTGCTTTATTTATTTTTCTAAACAGCAGTTTATCCTTTGGCAAACTAACATAATTTAGAATGAGGAGCTACAAACCTATCTGATGCAGAAACGGTAACATTACAGTTTAATCAGTAGTCTATCAAGGAATCACTATTTAGGAATAAATTTGATAAATGAATCATTAAGGACTATTCTGAACATGTTAAAACCACTGTCAAAGCAGGGACTACAGAAACACTATTGCAGACATAGACAAACTGTTTCTGGGACACAATGCAAGCATCAGCTTTTATATATTATTTAGTTGCAAAAACATTAACCAATTAACAACTTGTAAAATGTTTTAACTCTAAAGATTATTTTTATTGTCTTTGAAGAGCTAACTAATAGTTGACAAATTGACTAGTGGGCTTCCTATCATAAATGTTACCATTACTATCAATTCTCTCTAAAGCTAATGAATACAAAATGGTGCATAACCTTAACGTGCATACATTCTGGTTCACATAACTGACATATCTTAAGGGGGGAGGGTGGGAAGAAACTCTGAATTCTGATAATGTTTAGCTTAAAAAAAAATCAACTGCCTTCAGATAGTTCAACT
>NW_025967082.1:23710-25000 GCF_021869965.1 Rhincodon typus | reverse complement strand
TTTTCAAGAACCCCAATACCTCCTTCCCTTTTGATCTCAATATGACGCAAACTATCTACACACCCTTCCCCAGACTCATCATCCACCAAGTCCTTCTCTATGGTGAATACTGACGCAA
Organism: Rhincodon typus; assembly: GCF_021869965.1. Lineage (NCBI taxonomy): Eukaryota > Metazoa > Chordata > Chondrichthyes > Orectolobiformes > Rhincodontidae > Rhincodon > Rhincodon typus. The sequence goes on along the minus strand of NW_025967082.1, from coordinate 24,882 downwards.
AGTACTCATTTAATACCTCGCCCATTTCAGAATTAAATTCAGAAATAAAAATGATTTTTAGGAATTTATACAATTTTACTCAGTTTCATCACCGTACTGAGAAGAATCCTTAGCAGTGCGTCATGCATTGAGCTGTACTAAAAGTTATTAACGACTTGTCCTAATTGGTTTCTTGAACATAGTATAGCAAGAACTAGGAGGAGTTGTCAATTCCGTCCAACAATCCTGCTCTGCTATTTGAAACACTCATGGCTGATCTCATCTTGGCCTCAACTCTACTTTTCTGCCCCCTCTGTACAACCCTTCAACCCATTACTAAAGATCTGTCTCCTCCTGAAACTTACTCAATGTCCCAGCATCCACCAGACCCAGGGGTAGTGAATTCCACAGATTCACAGCCTTTTGAGAGAAGTAATTTTTCCTCATTTCTGTTCTAAAACAACTCCCCTTTATCCTAAACTATGATGTATCATTCTAGATTGCACAACATGAGAAAACATCCTTTCCACATCTACTTTCTCATTCTTTAGTATCTTGTATATCTCAGGATGGTGTCCTCTTATTTTTCTGAGCTCCAGACAACATAGGCCTAAACTGCTCACTCTCTCCTCATAAGACAGATGTCTCATCATGGAATCGATCTAGTAAATCTCCTTTGAACTGCCTCCAATACAACTACGTCCGTCCTCAAGTAAGGGGACCAAAATTGTATGCAATACTCCAGGTGCTGTCTCACTAAAGCCTCATACAATTGTAGCAACAATTTATATTGCCATTTTCTGCAAGTCTATCTTCCAACCAGAGCCACGTGCTGGGTTTTTTTTGTTTCTACATTTATTCTTAGACATTTACCTAAACTGTGTAGACAGCTTCCTCCAATCTCAAATTTTTGTTGGATAGCTTGAACTCTCCAGACGCTGCACGATTATTAGTTTGCTCTCCTATGACAACGACTTTTAAGTTTGACCTGAGCTGTGTCCCTACTGAGATAACAAGGCGTAGAGCTGGATGAACACAGCAGGCTAAGCGGCATCAGAGGAGCAGGAAAGCTGACGTTTCGGGCCTAGACCCTTCTTCAGAAATGGGGGAGTGGAAAGGGATTCTGAAATAAATTTTTCTTCTCTTCCTATTTATTTCAGAATCCCCTTCCCCTCCCCCATTTCTGAAGAAGG
>NW_025967082.1:12578-23610 GCF_021869965.1 Rhincodon typus | reverse complement strand
TTGTTATCTCAGATTCTCCAGCATCTGCAGTTCCTACTATCTGTGTACCTACTGTTCCTGTTTGAAACAATGTTGCAATATTGGCAGGAATGCAGCACACACCAACAAGGTGGCAAGGTTACATCACGTGTTGACTTACAGAAACACAATGAGCTGCACAGATGCCTTCAATGGCTTGCTAGACAATGATTCTAAGCAGGGTCGTTTTGGCACAGTGACAGGTCTCTACCCCTAGGTCACGAGGCCCGAGTTCAAGTCTCACCTACTCCAGAGGTGTGCATAACAACTGAATATCTTGATAAGAAAATACCTATTTCTAAGTAAGTTTGCATCAAAGCAAAGGTACTTCAGCAGCACGTGTGTGGTAAGTGCAAAGTGTTGGATCTTTTTGCATGAATATTGGGGGTCTACAAGAGACTGGCCATTACTCAAGTATGCATGGTGCAAGATGCAGTGCACAACTCAACAAGCCTCCTTGACAGCAACTCCCAAAACCATGGACTTCTACCACTTAGAAACATAAGGGCAACACTGCATGGGAATACTGCCACCACCACTACTAGCAAGCTTCCCTCCAAGATGCACAATCCTGATCAAGTAACGGAAAGGAATCTCGGTGTCCTCATGCATGATTCACATGTTAGTAAGCAGGTACAGTAAGTTATTTGGAAAGCAATTATAACTTTAATCACCAATGTGAAGGTGCCAGTGTTGGACTGGGTGGACAAAGTCAAAAATCACACAACACCAGGTTATAGTACAACCGGGTTTATTTGAAATCACAAGCTTTGGCAGCACTGCTCCTTTGTCCTAGGTAGCCAAAATGATGAAGGGCTGAGCTCTGAAAGCCTATGTTTTCAAATAAACCTGTTGGACTATAACCTGATGTCGTGAGATTTTCAACTTTCTCACTAATTGCAAGGGAATTTGAGTATAAAAAGGAGGGAGATAATGCTTTAGGTATACATGGCATTGGGGAGACCTGAACCTGAAGAATTATGCGTTGTACTGGTCAACTTATTTAAAGAAGGAATGTAAATGTGTTGGGGGCAGTCCAGAGAATATTCACCAAACTAATATTTAGAATGAGGGGTACATGTTGTGAGGCAAGGGTGGACAGGATTGGCTTGTATCAGCTGGAATTTAAAAGATTAATAGGCAACTTGAATAAAGTCTAGAACTTTGCACAGAACAGGCCCTTCAGCCCATCATAGCTATGCTAAATATCAAAGATTCATAGAATCCCTACAGTGTGGAAACAGGCCCTTCGGCCCAACAAGTCCACACTGACCCTCAGAGCATCCCACCCAGACCCATCCCCCTATAACCCACCTAATCCACTCATCCCTGAGCACTATGGACAATTTAGCATGGCCAATCTACCAACCTGCACATCTTCAGACTGTGGGAAGAAACCAGAGCACCCGGAGGAAACCCACGCAGACACGGGGAGAATGTGCGAACTCCACATAGACAGTTGCCCCAGAGAGGAATCGAACCCAGGACCCTGGTGCTGAGAGGTAGCGGAGCTAACTACTGAGCCACCGTGCTGCCCTATATGATGCTATACAACTAGGGACAACTGCTTAAAAACCAGGAATTTGATTTTTTTTGATTTCATTTATTATTGTCACATGTACCAAGATACAGCAAAAAGTATAATTTTTCTGATGAAAGGTCTAGGCCCGAAACGTCAGCTTTCCTGCTCCTATGATGCTGCTTGGCCTGCTGTGTTCATCCAGCTCTACACATTGTTATCTCAATTTTGCATACTATCCAGGAAAATCATACTTTACGTAAGTACATCAGGGTAATAGAACAGAACTAGAATAGAGTGTTACAGCTACAGAGAAAGATCAACCTTAATGTATGGGAGGAAAATTCAAACGTCTGATAACAGTGGGGAAGAAGCTGTCCTTGAATCTGTTGGTGTATGTTTTCAAACTTTTGTATCTTCTTCCTGATGGAAGAAGGTGGAAGACACTATAACCAAAAATAGAAAAATGTTATTTTTGAGGATTATGATCTTTTCCAACTTCTTATGTCAGACAAAAGATACAAAAGCTTAAAACACATGTACCAACAGGTTCAAGAACATCTTCTTCCTCACTGTTATTAGACTCCTGAATGGACCTCTTAAATTTCAAATCTTAACGTCGATCTCGCTCTTTGTGTGCCTTCTTTGCAGCCGTAAATTTGTGTTCCTCCGTCAGTTCAATCACCCTACGATCTTTGTATATTATGATCTGCCTGACTGCATGCAAAACAAAACTTCTCACTGTACTTAGGTACACGCAACAATAATAAATCAAATCATTCTTATCTTCAGTCTATCACCACCTCCCAGTCACATTCTTGAGTCCACATGAACGGCTTTACTCAGTCACTCAATCACTCAAACTCCCAGTGGGTTTGCTTGGTGACCTGTTCCGAGGAAGGGTCATCAGACCCGAAGCGTTTTTCTTCACAGATGCTGGCAGACCTGCTGAGCTTTTGCCAACAACTTTGTTTTTGTTCCAGTGGGTTTGCTCCCGGATCCCAGGAAGCATCCCGTTTGCGACAATTTGCTGAAACCTGTGCACAGCGACCGGGAACGTAATGAGCAGTCCAGTCGAGAGAAAGCAGCAACATTCAGACAGCGGGGATGGGCTGGGGAACCAGACGATGGGGACCGCCCGCACCGGTACATCACCTGTTTTAACTTTAGCCTCCTTCGTGCTGGGTTTGGCAGCCGCCGGCCGCAGGCTCTGGTTTTTCTTCTCGCCAACGGGCTGCGCTCCATCTGGACGCGGGAGTCGGGCCGCTGCTGTCGCCGCCACCACCGCGGCCTCTGCTCGCTTCTTCTTCTTTCCCCTCATTGGGTCTCCCGCAAGCGGCTAGAAACTGTTAACGGCAGACGCTCGCGCTCGGAGAAGAAAGAAACCGGTTAGAACACAACACGCATGCGTCTAACTGCGGGGCTGCTCCAAAGTCGTCGAAAGGAAGTGGCGTCGCAGACAGTGGAGCATTTTGATCGACACGCTCAATTCTACGCCGGATATGAGTTCGGGATGGACGATAAAATGTTGCTTTAGCCTGTATCGTGTGACCAACTCAAAACAGTATCGGCTTCATTGATCAGCACCAACAATGTTCTGGGAGTTGTGTCCAGTATTGAAAAACGACCGTTTTACCCACACCATCTGTGCTATTGCGAGTGTGGCTCAGACGAGTCTCTTCAAATTCTTAATGGTATCACACAGTACCATAACTTTATTTCGGTTTCTCCCTCAAATATTTAAGTTGTTTCCCCAGAAATGTTACTTGCTTCAGCTGTTTCATGTTTCCACACAAAAATGAAGTCAAAATTCTGCAGATGCTGCGAATCTGAAACAACACAGAGCATGGTAAAAATCCAAAAGAACTGAGGATACTGGAAATCAGAAGCAAAAACAGAAATTGCTGGAAAATCTCAGCAGGTGTGGCAGCATCTGTGGAGAGAGAGATCAAAGTTAACGTTTCAAGTCCGGTGATAAGAGAATGATGAAGCAGTAGGACTCTCAGTTCGGCTGAAGAGTCGTATGGGAAATTCATTAAACTTGTTTCTCTCCCCATAGATGCTGCCAGACTTGCTGAGTTTCTCCAACATTCTGTGTTTGTTCCACGTTGACAGACATTCTGTTTATAACAAAGTCTCTCATTAATTCCTCCATGAATTGATTCTTAGTTACTTTATTTATTTGCTTATGGGATTGCAGGACTAACAACAGTTGCTCATCCCTATTGCTCTTGAGAAGATGGTGGCCAGCCTTCTTAAATCACTGTAGTATTGGTGGTATTATTTAAATGGTCATTGGATAACATATGGATGATAATGGAATAGTGTAGGTTAGATGGGCTTCAGATTGGTTTCACAGGTCAGCGCAACATCGAGGGCCGAAGGGCCTGTACTGCACTGTAATGTTCTATGTTCTATTATAGTTGACAGTGAAGGAGGTTATCTAAGATTATAAGAGGATCGTGCTCAATTGGGCCAATGGGCTGAGATGTAACAGACAGTGTTTACATAAGAACTAGGAGCAGGAGTAGGCCACCCGGCCCCTCGAGCCTGCCCCGCCATTCAATGAGATCATGGCTGATCTTTTTGAGACTCAGCTCCACTTACCTGCTCACACACCATAACCCTTAATTCCTTTACTGTGCAAAAATTTATTTAGCCTTGCCTTAAACACATACAACGAGGTAGCTTCAACTGCTTCACTGGGCAGGGAATTCCACAGATTCACAACGCTTTGGGTGAAGAAGTTCCTCCTGACCTCAGTCCTACATTTGCTTCCCTTTATTTTGAGGCTATGCCCTCTAGTCCTAGTTTCACCTGCTAGTGGAAACAACCTCCCTGCCTCCACCTTATCTATTCCCTTCATAATCTTATATGTTTCTATAAGATCTCCCGTCATGCTTCTGAATTCCAATGAGTATAATCCCAGCCTACTCAGTCTCTCCTCATAATCCAACCCTCTCTGGAATCAACCGAGTGAATCTCCTCTGCACCCCCTCCAGTGCTAGTATATCCCTTCTCAAGTAAGGAGACCAAAACTGCACACAATACTTCAGGTGTGGCCTCACCAGGACCCTACACAGCTGCAGCATAGACGCCCTGTTTTAAACTCCATCCCTCTAGCAATGACAGACAAAATTCCATTTGCCTTTTTAATTACCTGCTGTACCTGCAATCCTACTTTTAGCGATTCATGCACAAGGACACCCAAGTCCCTCTGCACAGCAGCGTGCTGCAGTTTTTTACCATTTAAAACATAGTCCATTTTGCTGTTATTCCTACCAAAATGGATGACCTCACACTTATCAACATTGTACTCTATCTGCCAGACCTTTGCCCACTCACTTAGACTATCTATAACCCTCTGCAGACTTTCAGTGTCTTCTGCACACTTTGCTCTACCACTCACCTTAGTGTCATCTGCAAATTTTGACACACCACACTTAGTCCCCAACTCCAAATCATCTATATAAATTGTAAACAGTTGCAGTCCCAACACTGATCCCTGAGGCACACCACTAGCCACTGACCGCCAACCAGAAAAACACCCATTTACCCCTACTCTTTGCTTTCTACTAGTCAACCAATCCTCTATCCATGCCAATACATTACATGTAATACCATGCAACTTTATCTTATATAGCAGCCTTTGGTGTGGCACCTTGTCAAACGCCTTCTGGAAATCCAGATACACTACATCCACAGATTCCCCATTGTCCACCATGCAAGTAATGTCCTCAAAGAATTCCACCAAATTAGTTAAACATGACCTACCCTTTGTGAACCCATGCTGGCTGTTCCCAGTGGGAGAATTTGTATCCAGATGTCTTGCTATTTCTTCCTTAATGATAGATTCAAGTTTATTTTGAATAAATTCGAGGAATTGCATTTTGGTAAAACAAACAAGGGAAGGATTTATTCAGTTAATCATACGACTCTGGGTCGTGTTGTTAAACACAGAGACCAAGGGGTTCAGGTATATAGTTCTTTGAAAGTTGCATTACAAGTGAACAGGGTGGTTAAGAAGGCATTTAGCACACTTGCCTTTGTTGCTAAGACTACTGAGTATAGGAGCGGGGATATCATGTTGAGGTTGTACAGGAAGTTGGTGAGGCCACTTTGTGTACTGTGTACAGTTCTGGTCACCCTGCTATAGGAAGAATATTATTAATTTGGAGAGGGTTCAGAAAAGATGTTGTCCGACTGCACGGTTTGAGTTATAAGGATAGGCTGGATTGGCCAAGACTATTTCATCAGAGTGAAGGAGGTTGAGGGGTGACCTTATAGTGGTTTATAAAGTCATAAGGGGCATAGATAAGGTGAATAGCCAAGCTCTTTTCCCTAGTTTGGGGGAGTTGAAAACGAGGGGACATATTTTTAAGGTGAGTGGAGAAAGATTTAAAAGGGACCTGAGGGACAACTTTTTCACATAGAGTATGGTTTGTATGTAGAATGAACTGCCAGAGGAAGTGGTAGAAGTGGGTACAGTCACAACATTTGGAGAGGTACATGATTAGGAAAGGTTTGGAGAGATAAGAGCCAAACGCAGACAAGTGGGACTAATTTAGTTCGGGAAACTTCGTCAGTATGGACTTGTTCATCCCTCCCATCAACCACCAGGTTGTACCTACCACCAGTGTCCACCTATCACCACCATTATGCCTCCACCCCTTCACCCCCCCTTTATCAGCAGCTCCCCCTGCCCCCACATCCAGTCCTGAAGAAAGGTAATACCCGAAATGTTGACTGTTCCTTTCCTCCAGATGCTGCCTGGCCTACTGCCTTCTTCCAGCCTCCTGTTTGTCTACCTCGGACCTAAGGGTCTGTTTCTGTGCTGTATGACTGTAGTAGATACACATTGTGTTGCTAGTATGATGGGAGTTAGGATTTTGGCATTGCCTCAATGGAGTTGCCTTTGTTCCTCTGGTAGAGGTGACAAGTTTGGAGGCACTATTGAAAGATTATTGGTGAGTTGTAGATTGAGAGTTATACCATGTTGAAGATAGTACGCACTGCACTGTGCACAAATGTTGGAGAAAACAAATGTTTAAAGTAGTGGATGGGGTGCCGTTAAGCAGGCTGCCTTGTTATAAGGGCATAAGATGTAGAGAATCCTTCCAGAGCGAAAGCAGGCCATTCAGACCATTAAGTCCACACTGACTCTCCAAAGAGTGTATTGAAACCTCATTGAAGAGTCACCCTATCTTCGTACTGAAGCTTCTTTCTCAGCTGATGTGGCTGTAGCCTGTAATTTTTTTTTTGGCAAATTTTGTTGCATTCACTCAATGAAATTTTCTTTAGTTAATGCCTCTCCCAGAGAACCTTAAATCAAACTGCTACCTCAGGCCACTTATTACTTCGCACAGTTAAGACTCATGTGTTGTAACAGCCTTGTAGGATGTCTTCCTCTCTGACACTTCCACAGCCTTCTGCTTCCAGAGCTTTCTTCTCACTAATTTCAAAGCAACTCAGGATTTCTCCCCTACTGTAGCTGCTTGGAGTCTGCTAATAATCAAAGCTCTGCTAAATGGACACCTCTTCTCTGCATGAACCTGTTTCTAGCCCTCTCCCCAGAGATCATCAAACTCAAGTCAACAAACACCTCACAAATTATGTCTCCGGGTGTCTTGCTGGTCATTAAGCTGAAATTACACAACTTATTATTATCCTGGGTCTCCTCCAGTGTCACAATGACACCACCCACAAACTGGAGGAGCAATACCTCATATTCCGCCTCTGGGGCCTACAGCCCAATGGCCTAAACATGGAATTCACCAGTTTTAAAATCTCCCCACCCCAAGCCTCATCCCATGTCCAAGCCTCCCTCTCATCCCCGCCTCCTTGACCTGATACAAGCTGTCCATCTTCTCTCCCACCTATCCGCCCTTCCCATCCCACTGACCAATCCCCACGTCTCCCAACCTACACTCACCTATCATCATCCCACCTACCTTTCCCATCCCAACTCCTCCTCTCTCTATTTATTTCCCAGCTCCCTTCCCCCTCCCCATTTCTGAAGAAGGGTCCCGACCTGAAATGTCAAGTTTCCTGCTTCTCTGATGCTGCCTCATATGTTGTGTTCCTCCAGCTCCACACTGTGTTGTCTCTGACTCCAGCATCTGTAGTTCTTGATATCTCTGACTTATTGTCAATGTTGTTTTGATCTCAATGTTCAGAATGACTTTTTTTACCCGTAAAAAATGAGACGTCTGATTTTCACGGAATTGAAAACTAAATTCACCCATCTTTAAAACCCAAATAACAATGGAGGTAAAGTTTCCATTGTCTTAGCAGACCATAGAGCTGTGTGACCATTAGAGAGAGAGACTGGTGGTGGTTTCACCTGACGATCACCATGCCTCAGGTCGGGGAGAGGTTAAGATTGAGAGTCCTCCACTGTAACCTCACCTGCTGCAGGAATTGAACCTATATGGTTGGCATCACTCTGCATCACAAACCAGCCTTCCAGCTAACTGACTCCCTCAAATAATAATACTATAGTTTGAAGCTTCATAGTAAAATGACGTGTATAATTCTAATCATCTGATGGAGGGAATGTAATTGACAAAACAACCGAAGACACTACGACACTATGCTGAGGAATTGCTATCGTAATTTCTGAAGACTAAGATAATCAGTCTCCAATACCATACAAACACATGAATTAAGATCAGCAGTTGGCTATTTGATCCCTTCAACACACTCCTCCCTTCAATTAGATCAATCATACCTTCCAAAACTTCGCTGATAATTCAGATGAAACAGCTCGGGTGGTAACTGGTCAGATTAAGTTTCTTCTACTTTTTGTAGTCAGGATTTTCGAAACTGTCTATATTGTTGGTAGATCCCAATGTTGTAGCTATACTGGAACAGATGAGGTATGGGTAATGCGACATTTGGAGCATGAGTCTTCATTGCTATAGTCAGGATGTTTCAGAATCCATAGCTTTGGCTAGATTTAGTGGTTGATGAGTTCTTATGAAATGTTGACTTGAAACATTAACTCTGCTTCCACTGCTGCTGCCAGATCTGTTGAGTATTTCCAGCATTTTCAGTTTGTTTTTCAGATTTTCATTGACACAAGTTTCATATTTCATATACAATTTGGCACCCACTACAGTGCAGTACCTTCTCAGATCTGCACTAATCAAGGTGGCTATGATAACTTTATAATTTATTTGTAGTTTTTTTTTCATTTTCTGTGTTGATTGCATTTGTAGTAATTTATCTACCATGAAACATGGGTAGAGATGGTGATTTGTGTGACTGAACCAATCCAAAATGATAGGGAAAATTTTGAGATCCCATTTAAGTGAAATCTGAATGATAAAATAAGTAAACAATGCAAAAAAAAAGTTCTCAACACAAGCACAAAGCTGTTGTATAAAGAACATAAGGGGAAATCTCAAAATACTGCTGTGTGATTGAGTTATTGCACCTTTTTATGTCAGAATTGTTAACATAGGATGGTCAATTGCCAAATCATTCCCCTACAAACCACATGTGGTATACATGGACTTTCAAAAGGTGTTCAATGCAGTGTCACACAACAGAGTTGTTAGTAAAGGCATAGCTTATGGAGCAAAAGCAATATGGATACAAAATTGCATTAGTGGTAGTGAACGGGGGCTGAAGGAAGGCTTGTCATAAAGTTTCCTCGGGGTTGGCATTAAGACCCTTGTTTTTCCTGATTTGGAATGCAGAGGTCAATATCAAAGTTTACAAACAATACAAAACTTGGAAGCATTGTAAACACTGAGGAGGACAGTACAGAACTTCAAAAGAACATTAATAACTTGGTGGAAATGGGCAGATAGCTGACAGTTGAAGTTCAATGCAGAGAAATATGAGGTGATACTTTTGGTAGAAAGAACAATGGAGAGATAGTATAAAATATAGGGTAATACTCTAAAGGGCGTGTAAAAGCAGAAACAGCTGAGTCTAAATGTGCATGCTATTATGCACTGTTGCTACAGCAAAAGAGGCCACATAAAGTTATGTTTTCAATTACTTATGCAAACAACAGAAAAATATGCTGGGCAACAACAGCCCTCCACCTCAGCTTGCATCATATTTTCCTAATTTTCTGACAATATGACTGGGATTGCTGCATCACAAGCAACCAAGAATGGTGCAGTGCAAGCTGCCTCCAAAATGATTTTTGCTTTGCTTGTGCATAAATTATGTTACATTTATGTGATTGCACTGTATCAGAAGTTGCAGACAACACTGTTTCAGAAGTATCAAATATTAACGACAATACTCTAAAATATTGGTGAAACATTTCATATAAAATAGCGAATTTTTGAAAGTTTTGTTTATTATAAAATAGGCATATTATAAATACTCCACATTTATGCCAATACTTCATAAGGAGGATGTGATTGCACCAAGAAGGGTGCACTGGGTATTTACCTGGACTCTGCCTGGCCTGAGATATGAGGAATGCTTGGGTTGTTTTCCTTGAACGTGAAGGTTGAAAGGATTCAGATATAGATATGTAAGGTTAAGAGGGGCAGAGATAGGAAAGCACTTTTTCCATTTCATAGGGAATAAACAGGGGGCATATATTGAAGGTGAGAGATAGAAGACTAAGAGGGGAGTTCAGGGAAAAAGTTTTCATTCAGAGGGTGGTAGGAGTCTGGAAATTACTGCCCATAATGCAAAGGGTGTTTGAATCAGAAACACTTGCAGCATTCAAGCAGTATTTATGTATTCACTTGCATTGCCATTGCCTCCGGTGATAGCTGGCAAATGGGATTGGTGCAGTCGGATCTTTGTTCTGTACTTCTATGCTGTAAATGTCTATGGCCACCTCTCTGTCTATATTTGTGGGGTAACAATCAGAATTAATATTTCAACCGGATGATTTTCAGTCAGATTTCTGGCTTCAACAGCAGTGTTTTAGTTGTGAAGAAATGGATTGATATTTGAATTCTGTATATGATCTCTATATACTTGAGTGCATCTTAAGTTTACACAATACCTTGGAACTGGAAGATTCAAGGAATGTTTTATGACTGATCTTCACATTCTCATGGCTCAGAACTGAACTTCGTATTCAGGTTAGAAATATATGGTCTATCACAAATAATAGAATTCAGGTTTTTTTTATATTAAAAAAGACGACCAACAGGTTTAGGCAGACTTTTTATCACACTTCCAAGAACAAATAACCGAATAGGAATTCATATTAACTTCTGAAGACAGCAAGTAGCCTTTAAAAGTTTAATTTACTGCATGGTCACAGTGTTATGTGTCTGTTGGTATAACATTAGAAATAAGTGAAATTTTTTTAGCTGTCCATCTGGCAAAGCAGATAAAATATGTCTGATTTTACTTGCTCTTATTTCAATGCATTACAGATGCACGAATAGAAAAAGAGCAAAATATTGCGGATGATAGTTGGAACTGCAGATGCTGGAGAATCTGAGATAACAAGGTGTAGAGCTGAATGAACACAGCAGGCCAAGCAGCATCAGAGGAGCAGGAAAG
>NW_025967082.1:0-12178 GCF_021869965.1 Rhincodon typus | reverse complement strand
GTGTTCATTCAGCTCTGCACTTGTTATCTCAAAATATTGCGGATATTGGAAATCTGAAACAAACACAGAAAATGCTGGAGAAACACAGCGGATCTGGCAGTCCTGTATCTGTGGAGAGACAAACATGTTTAGAATCCTATATGACACCTCTGCAAAACAAATGTCCAGGTTTGATCACAGGAAACGATCCACCCAGCTAGATTCCCATTCTTGCAGTGAGGATGGAGAGTTTCCCAGTGTTTGCCTTTCGAATTGTTCCCAAAAAACATTGTTTAATTCTCTAGAGATAGTAGGAATTGTTTGCGATTGGAGTGAGCAGAGAATATGGGCGGATTTCAACAGTGGAACACGGCACATATTTACAGCGAAGAGAAGTAATTTTTCAATGAATTGCATGCTGTAGGTTTGAGAGAAAGTAAATCTGTGATTGAAATGCCAGGTATTTGAAGAGACAGAGACTCGGTTGCACGGGTTTTGAAATGCGCGATTCTGGTGCCCCTCATTTTGACCCTTTGTGGACACCACCGTTTGCACCACGGCATTGTGGGACAGCGGACAAAGATGGCGGACGCGTTCGGGGATGATCTGTTCAGCGTGTTCGAGGAGGAATCCACCAAAAAGGATAAAACCGGGTCTGCAGGCGCCGGCGGCGGGGGCACTCCTGGGTGAGAAAGATACTCTCAGTACTCCAGCCAACATGGAGCAATGAGTTTCTCTCTGACCGTCACTGGGGAGAACGCGTGCGTGCTTTCCTCCCCACCCCGACCCTGAAGGGAGGGAGGCGCAGGGGGTTGGACCTGGGTTTGGGAATCACAGACTTGGGGGGAGAGAGAGGTGAGGGGTAGTCACAGTGGTGGATTTGAGTCGCTGTGGGAGTCCGGATCCGATGGAGAGGAATCACAAGGCAGGAATGATAATCCAGTCTCCTTTTCAACCCATTCATTGCCTCGGGATCCTTTACAGGATGTAGACCCGAGAAAAATTACTAAAATGATCCCAAGGATGGGGGTTTCAGCAACGAGATTAATTTGCAGCTGGAGCAAACGAGATTGAGAGGAGACTTGATAGTGGTTTATGAGATTACGACACGTTTAGATAAAATGAATTAATAAAGGGTAGAGGGATGCAGATTTAAGACTTTGGGAAGCGATATACATTTTTTAACGTTGTGAGCAGTAAATGACCTAAGTTGAGTGTAATGGCTTTTGGTTTCTGAAAGGCTATAAGCTTCGATATGTTGGCACAGAAAGAAACTGACCATGGAGTTTATCTTATTGTAAACAGTAACATGAAAAGAAACAAAAACAGAAATTGCTGGAGAAATTCAGGTCTGGCAACATATGTTGGAACATCACTGGTCCCGAAGTGTTCATTCTGCTTTTTATCTAGACCTGCTGAGTTTCTCTAGCAATTGCTATTTTTGTTTCAGATTACAAGCAGCTGCAGTTCTTGGTTTTATTAACGTGAGCAGAATGGTATTTTACATGGCTGGTGGCTGAGATCTGGCATGTGCTATTTGACATTGGTGGAAAAGTTTGAATTCTAATATTCAGGATTTTAACTTACTGAGAGGAAGTACATCTCTACAGGAACTGGCTTTTAAAGAGACCTGCCTTGCATTTGATGGCCAAATGACCCCCTTTGCTGAAGCCATTCTTTAATTCTACACCTACTCAAAACAGAAAAGGTGCATGGCCCTCTGAGGTGGGGTGAAATACTTTCTGCCATCATGCATTAGTACTGGGTCAATGCTATATCTGATCAGTATTTTACATTCTAACTCCATACATGCATCTTTCGAGAAGGTGGAAGTCTGATTATTTAACTCCTTTTTTTAAAGCTCACATTCGTTAATCATCACGTCCTTACTGCCACATGTTTCACATGCCTAACTTGTGTCAGAACAACGGTACATTCTGAGCAATTTTTGCACTGAACTGTTAAAACCTGTGCCATGTGAAATTTTTACCTCTCCAATCTATTAGTATTCTTGGAATTAATGATGCAGTACTAACTTAGATTTGTATACTCACTCAAATTTCTGATCTCTGGATTGTTGGAGGTGAAATGTGTGTTGGGATATTTGTGTCAGGACTCCAAGATATGTGCAGAAGATGCCTGGAAAGTTTAAACTTCCAATGGACTGATTTCCTCTGCTTTGGACCCTTACTGAACGTCTCCAATACAGAGCTCATTTCCGAGATTTGGACAGGATGTATGTAATTTTGGAAATATCAGACAGTTTAATACCTGGTCTCACTAGTTGCCCATAGTAGCTCGACTGAGAAGTGCAACTGATTCCTCCTTATAATCAGCTACTCAACTATACACTCCCAATTATTCTACAGTACTCTCAAAATCCTCCTTATTATCATTGTTGGCTTCTACCCTGAGTGCAGCAGCCAGGGTGTGTCTGCAAGAAGTTTTAGTACAGCTGATCATCTTACCAGGCATGGACACACATAGATTCCTCTTTCATACTGAACTCCATTAGCTCGGTTTTTTTTTAACCTTGTCTTTACTGTCCACTATTCTCTTGATCAGTTCCTTCAGATTGACATGATGCTGATTCAAGTTGTTGAAGTTTTGTTGTGTTGTTTGCTGGATAGCTACGTGTGATTTCCAATTCACATTACAACGTTCGCTGGGAAAGGCAGTTGTTAAAAAGCAAGATGACTTTTTTTAGTACTTTGTTCTCTTAAAGAGATTTTTCTGCTGTGTGGTATGATTGGTGGAACCAGTCTTCAAAATTGATAATGATCAGGCTTTGGTACTACTGCAACATTGGAATGATTGGAAATAGCAGGGTTAATTTCCAATGAAGCGCAAAGTCAATTTTGTTGGAGCAAACCTCAGCCACGTCTTTTGTTAAAATCAGGCACTTTCTTGGTGCTGTTTCTTCTATCTTCTCTGGAAATGTTTTGTAAAATGAAGCTTGATTGCAGTGGCGGATCTATTCTTCACTGTATCCTCTTTTAGAGTCGTAGTCAAAGAACAATACAGGACAGGAACAGGTCCTTCAGCCCTCCAAGCCTGTGCTGACACATTTTGCCCTTCCATACTAAAACTGTCTTCACTTACAGAATCTGTATCCTTCTATTCCCTTCCTGTTCATGTATTCATCCAGGTGTTTCTTGAATGCTGCTATTGTCTGCTTCAACCACCTCCTGTGGCAGCAGGTTCCATGCCCTCACCATCCTTTGTGTGAAAAACTTGCCTTGCACATCTCTTTTAAAATTCCCCCACCACCTGCACCTTGAAGCTGTGTCCCCTCAGAGTTGACCCCTCCACCATGGGAAAAAGCCTCATATTTTACACTCTTTCCATTCTATTTACAATCTTATAAACTTCTATCAGGTTGCCCCACAAACTTCCTGCATTCCAGTGAAAACAAACTCAGTCTATCCGACCTTTCTTCATAGCTAAAATCCCTCAAATAAGGCAAAATCCTGGAAGCTTTTTCTCTACCCTGTCCAAAACATCCACATCCTTCTGGTAGTGTGGTGATGGGAACTATATGCAATATTCCATGTGTGGCCTAACTAAAGTTCTATAAAGCTGCAACATAACTTGTCTATCCTTATACTCAATGGCCCTTCCAATGAAGGCAAGCATGCCATAGGCCTTTTTTACTAACTAATCTACTTGCACTGCTGCCTTCTGTGATCTGTGGACCTGCACACCCAGATTCCGCAGCATATCAGTACTCCTAAGGCTTCTGCCATTCACTGTATAATTTCCACCTGTACTTGACCTTCCAAAATGCATCACCTCATATCTGTCCAGATTAAACTGAATCTGCCATTTTTCCGCCCATGCCTCCAACTGATCTCTATGCTGCTGTGTCCTCGGACAATCCTCCTCACTATCCGCAACTCCACCAGTCGTTATATTGTCCGCAAACTTAATAATTCGACCAGCTACATTTTCTTCAAAATCATTTGTGTAGATCACGAACAGCAGAGGTCCCAGCACCGATCCATGTGTAACACCACTAGTCACAACGCTCCATTCCAAAATATATCCTTCCATTGCTACCCTCTGTCTCTTATGACTAAGCCAGTTTTATTTCCATCATGCCAGCTCACCCCTGATAGCATGTGACTTCACCTTTTGTAGCAGTCTGCCATGAGGGATCTTGTCAGAGGCTTTACTGAAGTCCGTGTAGACAACATCAACCATTTTTCTCTCATCAATCACCTTCGTCACCTCCTCAAAAAACTCGATGAAGTTAGTGAAGCAAGCTTTCCTCTGCACAAAACCATGCTGTTTATCACTTATAATGTGTTAGATCTTGTCCCTGAGAATATTTCCCAATAATTTCCCTCCCACTGACATGAGGATTACAGATCTGTAATTTCTGGGATTTTACCTGTTACTTTTCTTAAGCAATGGGACAATATTGGCTATTCTCCAGTCCTCAGGGACTTCACCTGTGGCCAACAAGGATACAAAGATGTCTGTCAATGCTCCAGCAATTTGCTCTCTTGCCTTCCTCAATATTCTGGGATAGATCCCATCAGGACCAGGGGACATATCTACCTTAATACTTTTTAAAGACACACAACACCGTCCTTTTTTAAAGCAACTTGCTTAAAAATTCGACATTCCCTTCTCTGAGATCATCTTCCATCAGCTCATTCTTTTTGGTGAATACTGCCGCAAAGTATTTGTTTAGAACTCCCCTACCTCTTCTGGCTCCACACACAGGTTCTCTCCTTTGTCCTTGATGGCCCGACCCTTTCCCTGGCTACCCTTTTTTTAATACATGTATAAAAAGCCTTGGGATTCTCCTTAATCCTGTTTGCTAATGACTTTTCATGATCCCTTTTAGCCCTTCTAATTCCTTGCTTAAGTTCTTTCCTAACTTTCCTTATATACTTCAAGGGCTTCATCAGTTCCCATTCTCCTAGATCTTAAGTATGCTTCCCTCATATCGATGTACAGCACGAAAATAGACCCTTTGGTCCACCACGTCCATGCTTATGTAAAATCATCGTTAATTCACAGGAAATTTTGCTGTCATGTGATGCAGATATGCCCACAGTGCTGTAAACAGGGAGTTCCAGGTGACATTCCCTCTAATTTTTCCATCTACTGCATTCTTTTCAGAAGTTTCTGAGTGACAGCAGTTTATGCAAGCCGTGGGCTATACATATATTGCAAATCCATAGTTGCTGTCGAGAAGTTGGTGAGCTGTAGTGTATGGACAGCAACAGTGCTGTTAGGGAAGGAGTGCCAGGATTTTGACCTAGCAACACTGAAGGAATGGTGATGTATTTCCAAGTCAAAATGGTGAGTGACTTGGAGGGAGACATGCAGATGGTAATGTTCCAGTGTGTCTGCTTCCTGTGTTGTCCTGGGTGTTAGTCAGCTTGGGTTTGTAAGGTGCTGGCTAAGGAAACTTGGTGAGTGTCTGCTGTGCATTCTGCCTCTCCTGAGCCTCTGTGTTGGAGGGAATTAATGTTTATGAATGCTTTGCTGAACAAGTGAGCTGCTCTGATCGCAATGGGTTCATTGTTGGTGTGTTTTTGAAGCTGCTCTTATCTCGGCAAACATGAAGTATTGCACACAAGTCTTCAGTCCGATTCCCGGAAATATGTTTGGGCCCATAGCCATTTCCAGGATATTGTGTGGAGTGAATCGAATTGGCTGAAGACTGGTTTCTGTAATGTTGAGGGTCTATAGTGGTGGCCCAGTTGGATCGTCCACTCGGCGTTCTGGTGAAAAATTGTTCTAAGTGCTTCAGCTTTGTTAATTGCACTGATCTGTGGCACCCCTCCCCCCGCTACCTTTGAGAATACAGATACTTGTGGATCTTCCTCTTCTAGTGTGTTGCTTAATTGTCCACTATCATTCATGACTGAATGCAGCAGGATTGCAGAGCTTAAATTTGATCCTTTAGTTGTGAAATTACTTTGCTCTGTCTATCACTTGCTCTTTGTGCTATTTGTCACATACGTAGTTCTGTTTTGTAGCTTCACTGGGTGGACACCTTGTTTTTAGTTATTCCTGGTGAGACTAGCTCTTTATTTCTAGATTTATTAATTTAATTTAAATTCCACCAGTTGGAATTTGAATCCATGATCTCAGAGTATTAGCCTGGGCCAGTGTATTGATAGTCAGTTGCACCAGCTAGCCAGCATAACACTCCTATCTCTTAGACTTGCTCATCATACTTTTCTGGTTGCAAACTACATTTTAAATCATCCTTCTGTTTGCTGAAGAAGGGTCCCTACCTGAAACGTCAACTTTCCTGCTCCTCTGATGCTGCCTGGCCTGCTGTGTTCCTCCAGCTCTATACTGTGTTGTCTCTGACTTCAGCATCTGCAGTTCTTGCTATCTCCAAATATGCAAATGCCACCTCTCTGCTTGCTGCAGCATGTGTATGCTGTTCTGTCAGCAGGTGCGCTGTTGGCCTCCGGTGGGATTTTTTCTTGTTTGGCTACCTTTATCAATCCCCATCATGCCCTTGTCACCTTGCCTTCATCATTGTCATCCCTGAAGCATTGATTCGTCAACTCCCATTCTTTGCATAACAGGCTTGCAAAGCACCTTCCTTTAACTTGATCTTTAGTCACTCAGCAATGATGATTTTTCATGATTCATTGAGGTTGTTGACTTGCTGACTGAGCTGGTGGTTATAGTTCAGATGTTTTGTCACCATGCTAGGTAATATCATCAGTGCAGCCTCCGATTAAACAATGTTGTTCTACTCCGCTTGGAATTTATATGATCCGGTCTGTTGAGGTGTTTTGTGTCATTTCCAGTTATTTTTTGCAAGGGTTTGTGTATGGGGTCTAATTCCACATGCTTATTGATTGCATTATGGGTGGAGAACCAGGCCTATAGGAATTCCCTTACAAAAGAAAAACCGAAATGGCACAAAACACCTCAACAGACTGGATCATATAAATATTAAGCAGAGGAGAACAACATCGCTTCATCGGAGGCCGCACTGATGATGTTACCTCGCATAGTGACGAAAAGTCTGAACTGTGACCAGCCAGCCCGGCAAGCAAGTCAACAACCTCACCCACAAGCCAAGCTACAAATCTTCGCAAGAATCTTATTCATGATTCCGTGCACAATTTCACGTTGATCTATGTTTGTGCATTAGTTTGATTTTTCTCACTATTTAACACAGAGACAAAAAAATGGTGCCTTAATTTATCACTTACTGATACCAAATCATTTCTGGTATATGTATGCTGTGCTGCTGTGAAAAGACTGTGCCTTTTTATTTTTGCTGTTTTAGAATAGAAGTCACCATAGTCCAACTAGACCATAGGGCTCCAATAAGAGAGTGGCAAATGGTGGTCATGCCTAAGGTGAGGGGTGAAGGTAGATCAGGTGGGACCATTGTGGTTACCTCAGCCAGAACCCACACTGTTTGCATCATTGTGCATTGCAAACCAGCTGTCCAGCCAGTTGAAATCTACGCTATTGCATGTATCGTAAAGCATAACTAGTTTTCCAACATCTTGTGTGCTTCTCTTCATGTTGCTCCAAATTAATTAATTCAGGAGGAATATGACCCTTGCTGTCATCCATGACATGTCACCCCAGCAACCACCACTCCTAGTAGCCCACGTAAGTGTAGAAACAGGCTAAACTCACATTATACTTGGACTGCTTTCCAAGGTGTTGCTCCACTTCGACCACCCACAACAAAAGAATTGTTATAACTAAGTATGCATTTAAAGTGCCTTTAAACTGGTAGGCTGTGGACTAAAAGCTGGAACGTGAGTTTCGGCAATCTATTTCTGATTAGTTACATGCATCATGGAGTGTCTACATTATTAAAACTCTTGTGTGTAACGTGAGCTCGATGCCCATTTCAGACCTAAAAATATCCTTAAATAAATTTCTCCTTTGCTACAACATTTATCACTAGCATGTGCATGTATTCTCTTGTCCTTACAGTGTGTATTCCCTTCCACCATAACAAAGAAGCCATGTTTCAGCTAAGAATTAATTTTTTATTTTATGAATTGCTTTGAACCCATAAACTTAAATAGAATCATAGAAATTTAGAGGACAGAAGGAAGCCTTTTGACCCATCAGCTAGCAAAAAAAAACTCACCTATTCCCACTTTATAGCTTTAATATGTAGTCTTGCTGATTTAGGTCCTTCAAGGGCGTAGCAATATATTAGTAGCGCGTAATGAGTGTTGCTGCTCTACCAGGGTTTCAGGTATTGAATTTAGACCTTGCCCACCTTCTAGGTTTCTCCTTAACTTACTTCTGATCTTTCCAGCTGTTTCTTTGGTTGTTATCCTTTTTTTTATGTTATTCAAGCTTTCTTCAGGACTAAAATTCTCCAGTCCTGACAATATCCTTGCAAGTTTGGGGAGGCAGTGCTGGAGCAGTTGTGCACTACCCCAGTGAGGTATATCTAGAAATCAGGCTCCACTATTCCCAGAGTCTTCACAGCAGTTAAAATTTTTACTAAAATATGCAAAATTCCCCAGGTCTTTTCAATCCAGGTCAATGGTAAGGGTGAACTAGATTTCTGTACTTGGTAATAATGACCGTTTATTGGAAATAAACACATTCCAGCTGCAGGTTAAAATAAAGAAGCGTCAGCATACAAGTCGCAGTGGTTTACAACATGGAAACAGGCCCTTCAGACCAACTTGTCCATGCCACAAAGTTTGTACACTTAATCTAATCCCATTTGTCTGTGTTTGGCCCATATCCCTCCATACCTATCCCATCTATGTCCCTGTCCAAATGTTCCCTAAATGACAAAATTGTATTTGCCTCCATCTCTATCTCTGGCAGCCTCTTCCAGACACTCTCCACCCTCTGTGTGGGGGGAAAAGTGCCCCTCTGGACCATTTTGTATCTTGCCCCTCTCACTTTAAACCTATCCCCTCTAGTTTTAAAAACTCGAACCATGGGGAAAAGCTTTTGGCTATCTACCTTATATATGCCTCTCACAATTTTTTAGACCGCTATAAGGTCACCTGTCAGTCTCGCATGCTCCAGGGAAAGAAGTCCCAGCCTATCAAGCCTCTCCTTATAACTCAAACTTTCCAATCCAGGTAGCATCCTAGTAATCTTTTCTGCACTCAGTACTCCAAATGTGGCCTTAGCAACGTCCTGTACGGCTGCAGCAAGATGTCCCAACTCCTATACTCAATGCTCTCACTAATAAAAGCAAGCATGCTGAAAGCCTTTTTCACCAACCTGTCTACTTGTGATTCCACTTTCAAGGGACTATGAACCTGTGTCCCTTGATCTCTTTGTTGTATAACACTCCCCGGGGCCCTACCATTGACTGTGTCAGTCCTGCACTGATTTGACCCACCAAAATGCATGACTTGCATTTATCTAACTTAAACTTCATCTGCCAATCCTCACCCAGTTGATCAACATCTCACTGTATTCCCAGATAATCTTCTTCACTGTCCACTATACCACCAATCCTGGTGTCATCTGCTAGCTTACTAACCATACCTCCTAAATTCCTATCCAAATCATTTATATAAATGATGAGTAACAATGGACTTAGCACTGACCCCTATGGCACACCATTGGTCATAGGCCTCCAGTCTGAAAAACAATCCTTAACCACCAGTCTCTATCTTTTACCCTCAATCCAAGTTTGAATCCAGTTGGCTAGCTCTCCTTGGAACATGTGAGATTTAACCTTATTCAATAACCCACCATGTGGTATCTTGCTCAAGTCCATGTAGACAGCATTTACCTCACCACCCTTATCTGCTTTCTTAGTCACCCTTTAAAAAACTCAATCGAATTTGTGAGATGTGATTTCTCATGCACAAAGCTATGCTGACTATCCCAAATGAGTCCTTGCCTTTTCAAAAGCCTGTAGACCCTGCCTGCCACAATCCCTTCCAATAACTTAGCCACCACCGATGTTAGGTTGACCGGTCTGTAGTTCCCAAACATTTCCCTGCAGCCTTTTTTAAATAATGGCACAACATTAGCCACCCTCCATCTTCGGGCACTTCCTCCATGGCTGTCGATGATGCAAATGTCTCTGCGAGGGGCCAAGCAATTTTCTTCTCAGCCTCCCACAAAGTCCTGGAATGCACTTTATCAGGTCCTGGTGATTTAACTACTTTAATGTATTTTAAGATTTTTGGCACCTCCTCTTCTGTAATGTGGGCTCCCTTCAAGACATCACTATTTATTTCCACAAGTACCCTAGCATCCATGCCTTTCTCGACAATAAATACGGATGAGAAATATTCATTTAGGATCTCACCCATCTCTCCTGGCTCTACACTTTGACAACCTTGTTGATCTTTAAGAGGTCCTATTCTTTCCTTGTTGTTCTTTTGCCCTTCATGTACTTAAGGAATCCCTTTAGATTCTCCTTTACCTTATCTGCCTAGTCTACTCGTTAAAACTCTTAACCCCAAGGAACTCCTCCAACACACACTCAGACACAAATAAAAGCATGAGTGGAGGGAAAGACTGGGAATGCAGTTCAATACTCTTTGTCCACAGGATTTATTGGATGATCCTTTTGATTTGTTAGGATGTGCTGCTCCTCAATCTTCCTCTTTCAGATATTTTCACCTGCTTACAGGGGGCATAGGGCAACTGGTTCACACTTAAAAAGTCTTTTGGCATATTAATTAAAAGTCACAGCTCACAATATTGAATAGGTGGAATAATCTGCCTTTCTTCGGACTTAAAGTGTTTTTACTGCAGAGGGATGTCAGAAGACAGCTGACCAAACATTCCCGACGGCAAGTTGTTCAGCCACCTGGGAGCCAATCACATAATTGTTGACAGGCAGAAGGACTTTGTAATCGACAACTTGTCACCATTCTACAGAGCAATCACCTACTTGCTACTGACCAAATCACCCTTCCTACACACTCGGTGGCTCTACCATGTCTGTAGTCACCATCCCTGTTGCTGAACAATCTGCAGTTTAAACAGCAGTTATGATGTATGTGTTAGGAAGCTGGTTTTTCAAAACGGTCCTTTTTCGCTTACAATTTGCAATCAAAAATGCAGTAAAATATAAAGATATGGTCTTTGCACAGAAATGTCTTGGGCTAGTCATCCCACTTTTGCAGATGATTAAATTTAATTTCAACAAAAAACTGGAATGAAAAGCTGGCCTAATGGTAACCTCTGTTAACAACAGTGATCCTTCCCTGATGTGGCGTACCTAACTCCAGACTCAGACCAATGTCATTGACTCTTAACTGTGCTCTGGGAAATTAGAGATGGAACTAAATGTTGACAAGCCAGCTATGCCCATTTCCTATGAATGATTTAGTCATAGAGGGTTATAGCATGGAAACAGGTCCATTGGTCCAACTTGTCCATGCCGCTCAGTTTTCACAATTAAACTAGTCCTGTTTGCCTGTATTTGGACTGTATTCCTCCAAAGTTATCCCATCCATGTACCTGTGAAATGTTTCTTAAACAACAAAGTTATACTTTCTTCCACCACCATCTCTGGCAGCCTGTTGCAGACACTTACCATCCTCTGTGTGAAAAAGTTGCCCTGCTGGACCCGGTTGTATCTCTCCTCACATTAAACTTATGCCCTCTTACCCTACCATGGGGAAAAGCTGTTGGCTATCTGTGCCTCTCATGATTTTATATACCTCTATAAGGTCACCCCTCAGTCTCCTATGCTCCAGGGAAAAAGTCCCAGCCTATCCAACCTCCTATATGTCAAACCTTCCAGCCCAGGTGGCATTCTAATAAATCCTATTTAAAACAAAAGTTCTTCTATACTCTCTTGAGTATGAGCACATCTTCTGGTAACGTGGTCATCAGTGTTGGATGTCCCACCCAATATTTTGGACAATTGTATTACTTCCCTGTTCTTGTATTCTGTATCTTCGCTAATAAAGACATAATTAAACATTCTTAACTGCCCCTATGTATCCAAAGACCATAAGATGTAAGAGCAGAAGCAGGCCTTTTAGCCTATTGAATGTACTCCGCCATTCACTGAGATCATGGCTGATCTGATATTCCTCAAATGCACCTTCTGCCTTTTCTCGTAAAACTTCCCTTACCAGTTAAAAATTTGTCCATTTCAGCCTTGACAATACTTAATGACCCAGCCACAACAGCCCACCGTGGTAGATAATTCCACAGATTCGCTACCCTCTGGGTGAAGAAATTTGTCTTCATCTCTCTCTCTAAAGGTTGACCCCTTAATCTGAGA
>NW_025967081.1:18361-25000 GCF_021869965.1 Rhincodon typus | reverse complement strand
CCTCCATTCCATGTACATATTATCAAAAGCTCCGTTTCTGACCTGTAGTGTGACAACATCTCAAATGCTGTTGAACGCTGGCAAACGCTGCTTCATTATTGGATAAATTGTGAACGATGTTCAACACTGGATTCATTAGTGAGCAGTCCCTTTCTTGATTTTGTGACAGCGGAAAGATGACGAATCTCAAGAGTTTTGGAATTAGGATATTTCTCTGAGGAATTTTTGAGGCTATATGTTTTCAATTTGCAATTCTTAGGGCTTGTATTGTGCTCTAAATGATAGAGCTGCAGAGATAGTGCATGGACCAGTTACGATTTTCTAAAATTCCTGAAGTTCTGGAACTGCCTCAGAAAATTGGAGGTTAGCAAATTTTGTTATTCAAAGAAAGGAGAGCAGGAGGGAGGTACAGGCCAGTGAGCCCAGGTTAGCCATCTGAAAAGTACTGGAATCAATACTTAAGGAAGTCTCAGCACCGTACTTAGATAAATAGTACGATGAAATCAACATGGTTGTTATGAAAGGGAAGTTGTGTTTGACAATTTATTCACATTTTTAATGATGTAACTAGCATGATAGATAAAGGGGAGCCAATGGATGGAGTATACTTGGATCTCTGAAAGGTACTCGATAAAGTGCCACCCATTACATTAATTCAGAAGATAAGGGCTCATGAAGTTGGAGGTTGTACCTTAGGATGAATAGAGGAATGGATAATGGACAGGCAGCAAAACGTAAAGATACATGGAACATTTTCAAGTTGGTGGGCTATAGCTGGCAGAGTGTTGCAAGGACCAGCAATAGGGCTCACCTTTTTTGCCGTCTATGTTTCTATTGATGAGTGGAGAGTACTAAGCCTATGTTTGTTGCTGGATGTGAATATAAGTTGTGAGGATGATGTGAAGAGGCTGCAAAGAGTTAAAGGTAGGTTAAATGACTGAGCAACGAGGTGAAGGATGGAATATATGAGAAGTTTGAGGTTATTCACTTCACTTGCAAGAATGGAAAAACATAATATTTTTGAAAAGCTGTGAAATATGTTTTTCTAAACATTATCATTTACTTGGTTGTGCTGATAAAGAACACAACAAGTTAGTGTGCAAATACAGCGAGCAACAATGAAGACCTGTTGTATGTTTGCTTTTATTGCAAAGAATTAGAGTACAAAATAAGGAAATCTTACTACAGCTTATCACAGCTAGAGCAGTGTGTACAGTTTTGTCTTCATATTTAAGGAAGAGAATATTTAGATTGGAGGCAGTCCAACAATAGTTCATTAAATCCCTGAGATGGGAGGCTTATTCACTGATAAAAGGCCAAGTAAATTTGATTAGTATCCTCCAGAGTTTAAAAGAAGGAAGTTGGTCCTGTAGAAACCTACAAAGTTCTGAAGGTGATTAGGAGGACTGACACTGAATTTGTTTGGGGAATCTAGAAGGCAGCCATGTTCATTTATGACCAAATCAGAATTCAGAATCATTGGAATTCGCTACCCCAAAGGCTATATGTTATATATATTAATGAATATATTAGTTGCTCAGATAGCAGATGTTTAGTCAATTGGGGAAGCATGGGACGTGTGCAGCAGGTGAGAAATTAGAGATGAAGCCGAAGACCAACAATAGTTGCATTGAATGACATAGCAGATGTGGAATGAAAGAACTGTATAGCCTACTCCTCATATTTCTTAAATCCTTACCTTCTCATATTTTTATCTGTTATGCATTCTCCCAGATCTCTCAACTTTTAGTCGCAACCTTGAAATGTCTTGCTTCCACAATTTTGAACACTTTTTAAATCAAATCTCCCTTCCTTGCCACCTGCCCCTCCTTGATATACATCTGTTAAATCATGTTATTAGTTGCATTTGTTGTGTAGTTTGCCAGTATGCATTTTGTTTTCAAATGCTACATGGCCCAGCTGGTCTCCACAACGTTCATGCTTCAAGATAACCTCTTTCCATACCTCTTCATCTAACCCCAGCAACGTTCTCTGGCTTGGCTTGTACAACTAGATTTTCAGTATGCCATTTCAGAATAATATACTACAGAAGAAGACCTTCAGTTTGTCAAGCCTGTACTGCTACAAAGTAATTTAATTAGTCCAAATGGGAATCTGACACCATCCTGCACACGAAATGGCAGTTTATCCCACAAAATTAAAACTGATCAGTTTTTTATTTGTTTCTTGTTACACTTCATTTCATACTTCTAACACCACGCTTTCTGACATTAACAAAATTCCAAACACTTGGAGTATGTTTATCAGAATGTTTCTTTCTTGTTGTCATATGTTTTCCCACGTTTCTAGCAATAGGATTCTAATTGACACCTTTTCATTTTTACACTTACGCAGATATGGTATAAAAATATGCCTTTGGTTCAAAGTCTGTTAGTTTTATTCTCTGCATCCCTTATTCCAGAAGTTTCAACATCCATGTAATCTGTTAAATTGTGTATTTCTGAAACTATAAGCTTAAAACATATCTTTAATGCTTTATCTGTGTAAGTGTTTGCAATGTGAATTAGATTGAACGTTTCTGATTGTATGACTTGTAAGGTAGATATTTATAATTTATAAATAAGGTGTACATTTTCTAATTCATTTGAAAGTCTTATTTGTAAATTTTTGTTTCAGCCATGCCATGTGATCTATACCGACTACAGACCGACACCTTTGCAGCACTATATTTTTCCAGCGGGAGGTGATGGATTGCACCTTGTAGTTGATGAAAATGTAAGTGAGGCAGATTTTTGAACTGCGCTGTACAAATGTGATTCACAAACTTTCATTGTATACTTGGAACTGGGGATATGTAAATGTTAGATGGGTATATCTGCCAGAAAAATGGCCAAAGCAATTGAAACTTGTAGGTAGTGAAGGAAGTGTAGCCACCTCATTGACCCTTAGGACTACCTCTCAAAAGTTTCAGATGTACCAATGAATGCCAGAGTAGCTTTGTCTATGTTTGGAGACCTGGTGGAAAGGTTGTTTGAATTTACCAAATTTTGTACCAGTTGTAGGATCGCTATTACAATTTGCAGTTAAAAATGGGTGGAGAATCCTTAAATGGATCACAGGAGGCTGAGCAGCTCAATAAAAGTGATAACCTGTCTCTTCACTTTTGTGAGACTATTATTTGTCCTCACCTTGAACAAGTTGAACCCCATCCACCATCACTGTCCTCCACCTGGCTAAGCTTGCCCTCGTTGTGCTCCAGCAAGGCTCAGTGCAAGATAGAAGAACAGAATGTAATTTGCCACTTGGGGACACAGCAGCCTTCAGGACTCAGTGTCAAGTTGAACAACTTTTAGAGCCTCAACACCACTTTCCATATCCTGAGCCCATCATCATACCCAGGTTGTGTCACAACATTGGCTGCTTTCAACACAGCTAACCCACTCTTATCCATTCACAGTCCTCATTATCGGCTTTTCTCCTTCCCTCGCTTACTATCAACCATTCCTTCGGTTGCTTAAGTTTCTTTCTGTCCCTCTGGGTGCTGTCTCCATTTATTTGTTCAATGCTTCCCGTCCATCACCCCCGTTCAAAAAACGTCGTCAGCATGTATACCACATTTTCCTACTTACTGTCGGTTGTGAAGGAAGGTCACCAGGCTCTAAACATTAACTCTAGTTCCTCTCCACAGATGCTGCCTGACCTGCTGAATTTATGCAGCAATTTCTGTTCTGGTTTCAGACCTTCAGCATCTGCAGCTCCTTGTTTTATTTCAATGTGCACAGTCTTTTCCAGCAATGCCTTCCCTGCCCACCTCATTCCCCCACGAACTGTCCTAATGAAGAGGTCTAAGTCTATGAAAAAGTTAGCTTTCTGGTGCTAATTGCAGGTAATTTTAAGAATTAAGAGCAGGAGTAGGCAATTCAACCTCTTAAGCCTGCTCCACCATTTTAACATTATCGTGGCTGATCTCATCTCTGTCTCAACTTTACTTTCCTGCCCGTTTCCCATAACCCTTTAACCCATTACTAATTAAAAATTTGTACATTTCCTCCTTAAATGTATTCAGTTTCCCAACACCTGCCACACTCTGGGGTATGAATTCCACAGATTCATGATCCTTTTAGATGTGCAAATGATTTTACCATGGAAATTAGAAGGTAATTATTAATATGATGATGCAAAAGATTACAGTACACCTCTCCAGCTTTACAGCCAGTCACGATGCTAATGAATTTATCTTTCAGAAAATTTATTTATTTTTGTATCTGAAAGGGAGATTTTAGAGAAGATAACTTCAACACTGCCATGCAAGTACTGAGAGATGCTGGTGAACTTTCCAAGGGTGATCCAAAGGGACGTAAAGGAGGAACTAAAGGTATTGAAAAATAAATTGAAGTGATTGAATTTTGTTTGTCATCAGTTGCATAATGATGAAGTGAAATGCTGACTGAATGTTTAGAGTTATACCATTGCTAAAGTATATTTTCTTTAGTCATTTGAATGTTAATTCTCTATGTAATTTTGCTGCAGCTTGAAACCCAGTTTCTACTTGATTTGCATTTTCTGTAGCTTGTAATCCTTTTTGAAGTGTGTTCTCTCCCTCCTGCAATTATTTCAGAGATGAAAGATTTCGACCTCTTGGCAGAATTGTAACTTTTCGATTATGGAATTCTCCCCTTTGAAATGTTTTACCTCCTCCAACTCATCTTTGCAACCCTTTGCTTTACATGAACTTGGTAGATTATGTACACGTTTCATTGTTAGTTTGGACTTCATCCTGCATTATATACACAAACTAGGAGACAATGGCATTGTGGTAACATCACTAGTAACATAAAGGCCTAGCCTAGTGGGTTCAAATCTGACGACAGTAGCTGGTGGAATTTAAAATGAACTAATAAATCTGGAACTAAAAGCTAGTCTGTCAGTCATGACAATGATGAAATCATTATCAATTTTTGTAAAAACTCACATGGCTCACTGTGTCCTTTAGGGAATGTAATCTGCCATCCTTACCAAGTCTGACCTACATTTGACACCAGACACACAACAGTGTGGTTGACACTTAACTGCCTTCGTAAGTGGCCAAGCAAGCCTCTTGGGTCAAGAGCAATTAGGGTTTGGCAACACCCATATTTTATGAAGAAGAAAAAAAAATGCTGAACCGTTGAAATTACCGAGATGACATGATTTTATGCAAATGCTTTGTTAGATAGTTTTCATTCTAGTAGAAAGTAAACAAAAGGAAAACTTGTGTTTCTACTCATTTAACATCTAATAATTCCACGCACCTGAAGTTGCCTGGAAACATTTGCATTTTCCAACAGATCACTACTGGTACTATCATTTTCTGGCCACTCACGCTACAATGACTTTCTCACTCTTCTTGTTATCATGTGTACACATTTCTTCAGAACAAAAACATTTTCTGATTTTATTTCCTTCACTAATTCTCATTCCTGTTACTTGGAAATAACTAATTGCACCAGTTACTTTTAGATTGAGTTCGAGGGTCAACATTTTCTGCCAAATCTTAGTATTGAAGCATGCAGTCACCTCATTGCACTTGTATTATCTTCTTGACAATAACATTGAAAACGCCAGTTTTTCTAAAGCTTTACCTTTAAAACATTGTAGACTTCAGCTTTCACCATCACTTGCAGTAACGACCTTTTAACAGCAGCTTCAAAAAAATCCAGTGTTCCCCTTGGCATTTACCTGTATTTTAAGCAAAAACCATTGACTAGAGAGTTTTTTTAATTGCCATGTTTATATTGTCATAATTGTCAGAATGTTCTATGTCTGTCTTTGGTCTTTTCAAAATCTGTTTGAATCAAAACTCCCGAGTTTCTCTAATTGTTCTAAGTATAAATGCATGTCTAGATGTGAGTAGAATATGTGATGTTTGATATAATTCAACAAGTGGTATCCGTTTTTCATTAAAACCCAGACTTGGAAGTGGAGCATTTAAGTGCATGATCAGCAAATTGAATATAGGTTTATAGGTCTCAAAAATAAAGATTGCTGAATTTGAATAAATAGTGGTACGTAAGGCGGGCAGAATATTACTGAATAATGTATAATTGATTCTGGTAAAACACCTTCATTGT
Source organism: Rhincodon typus (assembly GCF_021869965.1). Taxonomy (NCBI): domain Eukaryota; kingdom Metazoa; phylum Chordata; class Chondrichthyes; order Orectolobiformes; family Rhincodontidae; genus Rhincodon; species Rhincodon typus. The sequence goes on along the minus strand of NW_025967081.1, from coordinate 18,929 downwards.
TAAGACTGAAATGCCCATTCATGTTTTGAAGTCTCCCAATTATATATGTTGATTATTTACAATATTTGGGCAGTGATTTGCCACTGCTTCTGAATTCTGAATTCCATAGTATTTGTTTGCTAAGTTGATAGTGGAGATTTTTGTGATCTTTAATTTACATTTTTAATAGGGCTTCTAATGAATGCGAATAAGATTAATCATGGAAAAATTATGAAAAATTAAATGCGGAGAGTTGTTTAAATTTACTTAAGCTCAATGCTGTGAAGCCACCTATTATTTGATAAGAAATATATTGAACAAGAATTGTGGATTTCTTGCCCATTATAAAAAGTGCCTCATTACATAGTCCAAGACAACAAGGTGCAGGGCTGGATGAACACAGCAGGCCAAGCAGCATCCTAGGAGCAGAGAGGCTGACGTTTCGGGCCTAGACCCTTCATCAGAAAAGGGGGAGGGGAAGGAGGTTTTGAAATAAGTAGGGAGAGAGTGGGAGGTGGATAGAAGAGGGATAGAGGAGAGGATAGGTGGAGAGGAAACAAACAGGTCGAAGAGGCGGGGATGGAGCCAG
>NW_025967081.1:0-13361 GCF_021869965.1 Rhincodon typus | reverse complement strand
TGCTGCTTGGCCTGCTGTGTTCATCCAGCCCTGCACCTTGTTGTCTCGGATTCTCCAGCATCTGCAGTTCCTACTATCTCATTACATAGTCCAGCCATCTTTGATTTTTATGGATTATTAAGCAAGTGTCTCTTCCTGTTTGAATTATTATGGATCTGAATTACAAAGGCACTGGTTGTTTTCCTGTATTCAATTGTATTTGATGTCATCTCAGTCAGAAATGGACATTTCCTTATCCTGAGACTGTGCCCCTAGTTCTAGATTTCAATCAAGAGGAGCATACTCTCAGAATCTTATCTGGTTCATGTAATACCCTGTCACTCTTTGAATCCCAAGAATGTATGGGCCCATTCTGTCAATCTCTCCTCTTAAGACACTCGCATCATCCAGGAAACAATGTTGTGACCCTTCATTGCGCTCTTCTAGGTTAATTATGCACTTCCTTAAGTACCGAGTCCAAAATTGTACATAATGGCCCAGGTGTGAGCTCCCTAAAGCCCTGTGCAATTGCACCAAGAGATTCTCACACTCGTGCTCCAACCCCCTTCCAATATAGGCACCATGACAATTTGAATTCCTGTTGCTTCTTGTAGTTAATAACTTTATATTTCTTCCTCAAAAACACCCAAATCCTTTGCACACTAACAGTTATTAGTTTTGCACTATTCAGAAAATACTCTATTTTTGTGTTTTAACTAGCAAAGTGACTAATCATACATGTCCATGAATTATATTGCGTATGGGTCACACAGTTTAGCTCTGAGTTGGGGTGGTCCAACATCATAAAAATCTCTTTGACAATTTAGCAATCTTCCTCAAAGAAGTTGGTGGGATAAGTGGAAAAACATGTGACAGTGATGTTAGAGGCTTTGTGGTTGCTTCAGACTTGTGTCATTACAGTTTTATCCAGCACCAACTCATGTCACAGTTGACCTGTACTTAGCAGAAACATCCTTCACCTTAATCAGGAAACTCAAGACAAAACAAAAAATTTAATTAACAGAGCGGTAGTCACATTTATCACATCAGCATTTTAAAGAACTCTGGTGAGCTTGCCATGTATTTACAATGTATTACAGGACACTGTTCAAATTAATTCCTATGTTGGAAACCAAGAACCCACAGACTAAAGAGTTGCATTTGCAGGGGTGATTGCTAAAAATACCTGTGTGAAGTCAATATCATTTTTATCATGTGAATTCCCATCTCCTGACATAAAGACAATTGTAAAATATATTTGTTGCAAGTGAAAAACTAGTTTAATCGAGCAATTATTTTTGACCTAGTGATTTTATTTTTTAGTCAGTCAAATGCAGTGCCCACACTGCTGTGATAGAAACTGACATTCTGCACAAAATGAAATTTTGATTCTGAGAATAAGGAAGAACTTGTTCCTTTCTGCTTTTGGTTTGAAAAATGTTTAAATTGTGTATTTTGATCCGAATTCATGAGCTGCAGCCGTAACATTTGTTGTATTGTCTGACTTATTTTCATGCATCAAAGTTTTACTTCACTCCATTGTATGTGAAATATTGTTATTCTGACATATAGGTCCATCAAACGTATTTAAAATTGTGAAGATGATCATGGAAAGGAATTTTCAGCCTGTTATCATCTTCAGCTTCAGCAAGAAAGACTGTGAAGCATATGCTCTACAGATGTCCAAGTTGGATTTTAATACAGGTAGGAGCACTTGCAAGGTTAAACATTTTATTTCTACAGAAAGGTAAGCGTTGCTGAAAGAGCTCTGTGAGTACATGAGAGAACTTCTTCCACCATTCTCCTAATTTCCTAGCTGTTGGCATATTGTTAAGTAACAGAGCTTAGTTATGCATAGTTTATCTTTTCTTAATTAGCACACAGTAAAGACAACAGGATAAGTGATGTGTCATCATTGTGGGAGATGCCGGTGTGATCCAGGGTAAACTTGTCTGCATTAAGTGTGTGCAGTTTTTGGATCTTCAGCTTAGTCATGGAGTTGGAGGCTGACCAAACAAGGAGAGGAAAGTTACCTAGACCCTGTTCCAGGCAATGGTCACATTCCTTAGGCTAGTCAGAACTTCAGAGGTGATCAAGTGTGAGGGATACACGAGTGTGATTGCCATCAGGAGGTATGGGCAGTCTGCATGTCATCGAGGCACCTCAGTCCCTTACTCTGTCCAACATGTATAAAGTGCTTGCTTCCTATTTGGATTAAGAACCGGGCAGGACGTGGACTGACTGATGTGAAGGATACCATTCAAGTGCGGGGAACACAGAGGAATGTGGTAGTTAAAGAAATTAGTCCAATCAGTGGATATATACCGTTTTCTTCAGCTGTGACTTGGAGCTCTGATGATTGTGTTGCTCATCTGATGTCAGGGATGTGGACATTTCCTTAGAACTACAAAGAGAACTTCAAAGAGGGCAATCCAGTTGCCATGATTTACATGGGGAGCAAGAACATAGCAGAGCATTATTCCTGCTTCTATTAAAGGGAATTTAAGAAATTAAGGAAAATCAAAGGTATTATTTCTGGCTTCTTGAATGAGTCATGCACCTGTTAACATCGGTTCAAGCATTTTAGAGAATTTAACGTGCTCAAAGAATGGTATGAGGCTCAGGAAGTTTGGTTCATGAATACTTGGTGAAGATTGGGTACTTCTATTGGAATGGACTGCATCTAAACCAGGGTGGAACCTCTGTCCTGGCAAATCATACAACTAAGTCTGTGACAGGACTTCAAACAAATGTGGGGTTGGGTCAGCTGTTGTGGAACGATTCAGGTGAAGGAAGGTTTAGGAAACCAGAGAGTGGTTGAGGCGTCAGAACAATATAGCAATGTGGGTAAAACCAAAGCGAGTGGGACAGGAAGGATCAGAGTTCACCAATCAGGTAATTGCAGGGACACAAGTAAAAAGATAAAATTCAAGGCCCTTTCAACACGCAAGTCATTGGCAATAAGGTGGATGAGCTAGTAAGGCTGTAGTAATTTAATCCCAACAGTAACTCTACCTTTGGATGAAGCATTAAACAAGAAAAGATTGGAACTGAAAATAATTGTGACTAATTAAGTGTCACAAGAATCACTGTTGTACCGCAACTATTTACAGTCTATTTTAATAACTTGGATGAGGTGACTGTGTAATGTATCTAGCTTTATTGATGATGGAAAGCTAGAACATGGGAGCGCAGGACAAGGGAGCAATAATTTAGAAATGAGATGAGGATAAACTTCTTCACTTGGAATGTTGTGAATCTTTGGATTTTTATACCCGAGAGAGTTATGGATACTTAATTTTTGAGTTCAATTAAGGATCAGATAGAAAGATTTCTGGACTCTCAATAAGTCAAGGGAGATGGGGAGAGGTGAGAAAATGGTGCTTGAGTGGAAGAACAACCATGATTGTGTTAAATCACAGCTCAGGCCCAAGTGGCAGTATGGCCTACTCCTGTTGTTTAATGTTGCTTTGTTTGATTGGCACCCCATCCCATTTGTGCAAAACTTTACTCCCTTCACCATTGGGTGCACCGTGCAACAATTCTTTTAAACACTGGATGCTATTCGGCAACTCACTGTGGCTTGTTTCATAGCACCACTCAAGCCCACAACTTCCATTAGAAGAAAAAAACAGAAATTGCTTGAAAAGTTCAGCAGGTCTGGCAGCATCTGTGAGAGAAATCAGAGTTAACATTTTGGGTTGAACGACCCTTCCTCAGAACTTGACTTCTGGCCACAGCTTCTATTGTTTCATGTACACAGTCTTTAAGTTCCATTACAAGAGGCTCCACCCTGATTTGGACATCTCTCATTTTTATTTCCATTTTTGCTGAGTCTAAATCTTGGACTGTACTGTCTTAACAATATTGGGAGCCTACCTTCACCACATGGACAGCAACAGTTCATCATGTTGACAGCAAATAGATGTGGTCTTGGTAGAATAATGTCGATGACCTTCTTTCTTGTGAGTATTTACTTTTGTTCTTCAGTCTGTGCTGAATGTTACTAATTGAGCTGATGCTTGTTCAGAATTGGATCAGAAATTTAAGAACAGGAAAAGTTGGATCAACGAGTTGATTTAATTTTTAACTTGATCAGTCCCACTTATCTAACATCGCAGTAGGTTCCCCAAACTTTCTCTTCTCCAAAAATGTATGTAATTGATTCTTAAATTTATTTATACTTTATTTTCAGTTTTTTTTTAGTTCATTTAGTCTAAAACTTTGTTGCCTTTTGAATGAGGTTTTACCTCTTACTCTAAGCCCCTAATTTTTAACTTGTGCTACCCAGTATTTGGTTTTTTTTTCTGTCACTTAATCTGGATTACTACTACTTTATCAAGTTAAAATTTTAGCCAATTTGTAGCATCCTCTTTTGCAGAAAGATTTATCTAACATTGTTCATTCAAATTCATCATTCAAATCCTCAACTTGCAGAAAATTCAGTTGTTCCTCATTTCTACAAGTTTTGCTGCAGTTCATATGATGTGTTGCATTGGTTTCTCCAGACAAATTTCAAACATTGTTACTTTAAAATTAGTTTTGTACTATTTAGTATTTTGTCTTTTGGCTTTAATACGTTTAAGCTTGTTTACATGGACTATAAACCTGGAAAGAACTCAAGCAGGGAATTAGGAGAGCAAGAACGGGCCATGAAATGACCTTGGCAAGTAGGGTTAAAGAGAATCCCAAGGCATTCTACACATGTATTAAAAATAAGCGGATAACTAGGGAGAAGGTAAGACCATTCAAGGATAAAAGAGGGAACTTGTGCTTGGAGGCAGAGCATGTGGGCAAGATCCTAAATGAGTATTTTTCATTCGTATTCACCCAGGAGAAGGATATGGAGGATAGTGAGATTTGTGTGGAGCATGCCAATATGCTTGGGCATTTCAAGAAAGAAGTGGTGTTGGGTCTGTTAAAGAGCATTAAGGTGGATAAGTCCCAGAACTTGATGGTATCTAACCCAGATTATTGAGGGAGGCAAGAGAGGAGATTGCTGGGGCCTTGATTTTTATATCCTCGCTCGCCACTGGCGAAGTCCCGGAGGATTGGCTTGTAGCTAATGTTGTTCCTCTGTTCAAGAAGGGAAATCAGAATAATCCAGGAAACTATAGGCCTGTGAGTCTCACATTGGTGGTTGGGAAACTATTGGAGAGAATTCTTAGGGATAGGATTTACACGCATTTGGAACAATCATGGCCTAATTAGGGACAGTCAGCATGGCTTTGTGGAGGGCAGGTCATGTCTTATTAACTCGATTGAATTTTTTGAGGAAGTGACAAAAGTGGTCGATAAGATTAGAGAAATGGATGTTGTTTACATGGATTTTAGTGAGGCTTTCAACAAGGTCCCTCATGGTAGGCTTATCCAGAAGATTAAGATATACAGTAGGATCCAAAGTGACTTGGCCACTTGGATTCGGAATTGGCTTGCCCACAGAAGGTAGAAGGTAGAAGGTAGTGGTGGAAGGGTGTTTTTCTGGCTGGAGGTCCAGGACTTGTGGTGTTCCGCAGTGATTCATACTGGGACCTCTGCTGTTTGCAATATATATAAATGACTTGGATGAAAATTTAGTGGGTAGGTTCGTAGGTACAAAGATTGGTGAAGTTGTAGATCATTTAAACGTTGTCAAAGGATACAGCAGGATATAGATCAGTTGCAGATATGGGTGGAGAAATGGCAGATGGAGCTTAATCCAGGTAAGTGTGAGGTGCTGTAATTTGGGAGATCAAATGTAAAGGAAAAGTATACAGTTTATGGCAGGACTATAGATCTGCAGAGGGATCTTGGGGTTCAAGTGCATAGCTTCCTGAAAGTGGCCACACAGGGTGGTAAAGAAGGCATATGACATGCTTGCCTTTAATGGTCATGGAATTGTGTACAAGAGTCAGGATGTCATGTTGCAGCTTTATAAGACTTTGATTAGGCCACACTTAGAGTATTGTGTTCAATTCTGGTCACCACATTATAGGAAGGATGTGGAAGCTTTGGTGAGGGTGCAAGAGAGGTTTATCAAGATGCTGCCTGGATTAGAGGCTCTAAGCTGTAAAGAGAGGCTAGAAAAACGCAGGTTGTTTTCTCTTGACCGGCTGATGGGGGACTTGATAGAAGTCTATAAAATCATGAGATGCATAGACAGAGTTGATCATCAGAATCTTTTTCCCAGAGTTGAAATGTTTAAAACTAGGGGGCATGCATTTAAGATAAAAGGGGGAAAGTTCAAAGGAGGGGCAAGGTTTTTTACACGGAGAGTGGTAGGAGACTGTAACACACTGCCAAGGGTGGTAGTGGAGGCAGATATGATAGGGGCATTTAAGGGACTTTTAGATAAGCACATGAATGTACAAGGAATGGAGGGATATGGAGCAAGGGCAGGCAGAAGGGATTAGTTTAATTTGGCGTCATGTTCGGCACAACATCATGGGCAGAAGGGCCCGTTCCTATGCTATACAGTTCTGTAAATTCCATTTTCATTTACGCCTTTTTATTCACACGTGGCACATGAGCATCACTGGATGGAAAGTTGCTTTGAGAAGCTGGTAGAGAGTTGCTTTCTTGAACTGCTATGGCCCATGTGCTGTAGGTAGACTCAACATGGCTGTTAGGGAGAGAACTCCAGGATTTTGAGCCAGCGACACTGAAGGGTCGGTGTTCTACTTCCAGTCAGGATTGAAGGAGAACTTGGAAATGATGGTGTATCCATGTATCTGCTATCCTTGTTTTTCTAGACAGTAGTGGATGCAAATCTGGAAGGTGCTGTCTTAAGGATTTTAATGAATTTCTACAGTGCACTTTGTAGATGGTACATGTTGCTACTACCAAGTATCACTGATGGCAAGAGTAGATGTTTGTGGATGTAGTGCCAAGTGGGCTGCTTTGTCCTCGACAGTGTCAAGCTTTCCTAGTGTGGTTGGAGTTCCACGTATCTAAGCAAGTGGGAGTATTCCATCACAGTCCTTACTTGTCCCTTGTAGATTGTTGGTAGGCGCTGGAGAATTGGGAGGTGAGTTAGTCATTGCAGGATTCCTTATCTCTAACCTCCTGTCGCAGCCATTGTATTTGTATAGCTAGTCCAGTTCAGGCTCTGCTCAATGGTAATCTTCCAGGATGTTGACAGTGAGGAATTCAATGATGGTAGCACCGTTGAATGTCAAGGGGCAATAACTAGATTCTCTCTTGTTGGGATTTTGTCTCCATCGGGGCCATATGGTTGTCAATTTTACCAAATCTGTGATGGACAGATGCACTTGTGGCAGGCAAATTGGTGAGGATGAGGTCAAGATTGTATTTTCCTCTGCTTGATTCTCTCGTTACCTACCGCAGACTTAGACTAGCTGATACATCCTTTAGGGTGCAGCCAACTTGGTCACTAGTGGTGCTGCTGAGCCACTGTTGAGTGATCACCATTGAAGTCCCTCACCCATAGTACATTTTGTGTCTTTCCCATCCTCAGTACTTTGTCCAAACAGCATACATGATGGAGTGCTGATTCATCAGCCAGTGCGTGGGTCAGTGCTAATGGATATGTCCCATTTCATGCCTTTTTTGTTTGAGCTCCTTTTAATAGTTTGATGCAACTGAGTGACTTACTAGGCCAGTTCAAAATGCTGTTAAGAGTCAATCACATTGCTGTGGACCTGGAGTCATACGAAGGCCTGACCAGTTAAGGACTGACCTGCCCTGAAAGATATTAATGAACTAGATGGGTTTTTCAACTATCAAAAGTGGTTTCATGGTCATCATTAGACTTTTAATTGTAGATTGTTTTTCTTTGTGGATTTCACATTCTGCCATCTGCCATAGTAGGATTTTAACCCTGGTTCCCAGGACATTACCCGGGTCTCTGGATCACTCATCCAGTGACAATACCACTTTGCTATCACCACATGCTGCATCTTGAGTGCCATAGCAGCAATTGTTTCACCTGAGCGTTTTCATGCTACTTTGCTGTGATTTCGAGAAATTTACTTATTCCATTAAAATCAGTTCTGTTTACATTGCAGCACAATATAAGCATTGAAAGTAAAGGTATCATTTTCACATGCTCTGGTCCAACCAAATAATCTACCTTTTCAAATGGCTGCTTCCATTAGATTTTTCTATTACTTGAGAATTAACACCCTGTTTCCGAATCCAACTTCTTGCAGACAGTTACAAAGCTACCTTTGATTTAACAGTAGAATTAAAATTGGATGCAAAATCATTCTGTGCTGATTGGGTAGTTAATAATGAAATTCATTCACAAAAAGAGCCCTATAGAGTTACTTATAGTACCTTATGTGTTCGTTAATTCAACTTTCTCAGTTGCCAAATGTCTGGATAATATCACCTGTGTGGTCAATGTGTTGACTTTGGATTTGAAAGCTGAGAGCCGTCAAGCAGGCCATGTTTCTTGGAAGTATATGGCTTTGAACAAACACCACTCACTCCGTGACTGAAAAATTATATGGGTTCACAAACATAAGGTGTAGTTCAGGTATTTAAATTATCAGCCATCTGTCTTTCTAAACTTATGATTGTTGTCTTTTTAAGGGGATGATTTGATTTAGCTCTTGGCGAGTAATGGATGAGCTTATTTTCCTAGATAGACGAGATTGTATAATATGCTTTTGTTCAGTGATTTCTTTTGATTGCGCCACGTCTGCTCTATCCAGGCCTGTCAGTATTCTGTAAGTTTGAAGACTTTCATTCCTGGGAACATTCTGGTGAATCTCCTCTGGACACCTTTCAGTACCAATTGAAATGCTGTGTCCTATATGTGCAGTATTGAGTATCCCTAGCTGAGATAACTTGCAGAATAAAATAAATTATTGAATAGAAGTGAAATTTATTAATTTAAATATTTTTGAAAAATTTATCCAAGAATTATTGAATGGTTTCCTTAGGCTTCTCTAGGTAGATGTCTATCACAGTTAAAGTCATTACTGAGCATCCTGTTCACTTTGTATTGTTCCCTATTTGGGTCATCCTGCAAGAAGATTTCCATTGCCGTCCTTCATGAGTTGGAAAGTCTCCACAATGTTTCATTGACAAAGCTTGAGCTGGTGTTTCAGTGCATTCTTTCTCTTGAGCTCCATCACTGTCCAGCTGCATTAATTGCTCATTGGGAAATTCCTCTCCATGAAGTTGAAGCAATTCCATCACGTCTGCCTCACTCCCTTGCCAAGGTGATGATGGCATGCTGAATCATGGGTGTGCAATTCTCTGTGGCCAAAGATGCATTTGGGCATAATTTCTGCCACACACCATTCAGACACAATGATAGTACATTATTCCATGGTATTATCAATGCATTTGAGAATGTTGAAGCCACAGCAAGATTTCCTGACTGGTGTTGCATTCTTGTCACCTATTGCCTTAATATGCTGGGATAAGATATGATGCAGGTGTAGGCTTACTGCCCCCTGATCCACAGGCTCCATCAGTGAAGCACTGTTGAGTGAAAGGTCAGTCTTCATATTCTCAGATAATATCGGCTGACTTGTCTAAGAACAGAAGTAACTTGAAGGTGGGACAGTCTTTGGTACAATATGCCCTGCATGTAGGGATACCAGTTTTCACCTATACTAACCTGGAGGAGAATTTAACTTCACATTGGTAAATGGTTTGTCAAAGCTTTGTGTGTTGAGATCTGGATTAAGCAGTCTATGATATGTAATTCAGATGCCTGACATTGGACTTGGATGTTCAAGTGTTTGTAAATATATGCAAGCAATTGGCAGATCATAAAATGCTGTTTAAAAAATGCTGAAGGCACTGGTGTGTCATGTACGCGATGAGAAAATTCTAAGAATTGGAGCAGCAGGTACTTGAAGCACAACCTGGAACAGGGTATGCAGGTGTCAAGCTCACGTATGTGGTTCACAGCCTGAGCCTTGCAAACTTAAAGCAGGTTACTGCCATTGTTCTGCCACTCCAACTTGATGAAGTAAAATTCCACGAGGTGCGGATGTATGTCCGTTTTATGGTCGGCATTGTGGTAATGATACACTTATATGTTTTATGAGTCTCTTTTGGGGCCAACCTGAGATGGGAATGGGTGTGTTCCCTCCATATCAGGTAAACGGGGACTCTGCTTACAGAGAAATTAAAACTGCAATATGTTGATAGTGACCAGTCCTGTGCTCTTGAGGCCCTGGTGGATATCTGTATGTTATTTATGCTTTGTCGTTTCATGTGAAATGCAGTGCCTGAGTGTAAGAAACTTGAGGAACCAAAATGCTGAGACTGCCTTTGGCTTACTTTATTTAGTGAATGTAGGAACCGTACTTTAAAATACAATGTGCATGCTTAGTAATTTTAATTATTATATTGATAATAGTAATTTGCCTTCATGTCAAATACCCAGCAAATTTGTATTTAAAGGAAAAGTTCCTAATATTTTAAGGGTGGTTTTTATTTAATTTCTTCTGAAAAGTATTTATTATTGGCATTTTCATAAAGTTCAAACCAAATTTTTGTCTAGTTATTTGCATTTGAGACATACCACATAACTGGTCAAATCAAGAAATGTTTAACCTCCTTTATTCTAAGCAACTTCAAGTAGATTGATTTCCATTTTTGACAGACAGTATTACATTTCAAAAGAAGTTCTTGGTTTTGCATTATTTGCAGAACATGTTGAATTATTTGACTGTAGTAACTTCTTGAGTACTGATCATTTATCAAAGTCTTCCTTGAAATATATTAAGTGAATTAGTATATGATTGATTATTTTGATTCACTTGCATAGACTCTGATCAAGGCTGGCACGAGTGTGAAGTGTGTTGGAAACTATTTGCTTCAGGTGTGAAATTTCGGAATTCCCTCTGCTCTGTTGAGGGTTTGGTGTGTGTTTCTTTAAATAGGGCTTAATGCATTTTCAAAGAAAACAGGAAATAAAGCCTTTAAGCACCGGCTTTTCAAAGACCTAAATAAATATTGCATTGCACTTGAGAAAGGGGCCTCTTTGGCTTTAAAAGCATGGATGTGTGTCTTTATGTGCATGTTAGTATCTCACATATTACGTGACTTGTACACTTTTTGTACCATGCTTTAAAGGTTTGTCTAACATTTCTAAAACCAAGATTTTTAGACAAAATCATACTGTACTATGACTGTGAAGTATGATTTTGTCTTTGGTATTAAATATAATACAATTTAGAACTGAAATATCCAACACAACAATGCCACCAATAACCATAACAGAAATTGCTGTGGAATCGCAGCAGCATCTGTGTAGAGAAAGCAAAGTTAGCGTTTGAATTTCAATGACCCTTCTTCGGACCCTTCTGAAAATGCTACTGGACCTGCTGAGGTTCCCCAGCAATTTCAGTTTTTGTTTCAGATTTTCCAGCATCTGCAGCTCTGTGTTTTATTTTCATGCCACCAATAAGCGTTTTTCCTTAATGCAGTGAAATAGAACAGGCTTGACATGCTTCGCAAATTACATTCTTGTTTCTTCTTTTCAGTCCCTCTTCTGTGAATCAATATTGGAAAGTTTTGCTGAAAACTTCAGAGAGATTCTCCTTTACGTGTACATAATTATGAGAAAACTGTATGTATATTTGAGATGACCGAGTCCTCCCTAACAGCATTGTGGGTGTACCTACACCAAATGAGGGGGTTGGTTAGCTCAGTTAGCTCAGTTGGCTGGATGGCAATGCAGAGTGACGCCAATAGTACATGTGCGATTCCTGTACTGGCTGAGGAAAGGTCCTGTTTTCTCAACCTTTACCCTCGTCTGAGGCAGGTTAAGCTCACTGCAGTCCTCTCTAATGAGAGAGGAACTCTATGGTCACCTGAGACGATGGTGACTTTACCTTACGCGAAATAAACTGCAGCAATTGCCGAAGGCAGCTGTTCGCCACCTTCTCGAGGGCAACTAGGAATGGGCATAAACATTGACACAAAAAAAGGCTGAATCCCATGAATGAATAAAAAAACAAAGAAAGCTTCCGAAAACAACAGGAGCGAACTGATCAGATCATGTTTTCATAAAGTTGGTCACAGAAATGGGCAACTGCTGTCAGCAACTCCTTACCTCTGAAATTTCAAAGTATCTGTGTATAAATGCAGTCATTGGAAGCAACATGCCAACTACTCATGCCATGTCACTGGTGATCGCTGGTGATTGCATATGCTACTTATCTGCTGGGAATTTCTTCATTCTAACTGGTGGATCGTGCAGTACAGGCTATTGTATTTCACATCATGTTATGATTAAAACTAGTGGCCAATTTTACTTTACAGAACTTGCAATTACATAGAAGCTTAAAAAAAATGCAGCAAGAACCCCAAGTTGTAAGTACTCATCACTTTACAGCGATCAAATGAATCTGAAAATTTCTCTCAAATTTCATTATCCATGAGACTGCGTTTTATGAAGTTGTTTTCCATTAGGGAATTATCCTGCATCTGCTACAAGGCCACTGATTATCTAATGAAAAAGTGAAACTCTGTACATTGAATGATTCCTTTGTGCTCCCGGGCAGAATATAACTTCGTATTTAAAGAGTTTTCCTGATCCAGCAAGCATTTATGTTCCTAATCTATTTTGCTACTCCATTTGAAGCACATGAAGAGCGCAGTTCCTTATATTTCCTTTGACTTTTTTTTCTTTTGTTATCCTTATGGTAGCAAATTACGCTGTTTCAACTTGAAAATTGTCAGCAGATTCACATCTTAGAAAAAAAGTGGTAAGTTATGGCACACAAGGTGACGGTTTTAAAGATATTTATGAAACAGCAGCCCTGTAGGACACCTGTTGGTTCCTCTCAAAAGCCTAAAACAATTATTGAAGGTAACAGCTTATTATTTTAAAAACTTTATTTGAAACATTAAAAGACACCACTTTCATCATGAGGTTATTGTTTTTAACTTCAGTTTTTTCCAATAACAGTAATTGTGAGCTACTATTACATCTGCAATGTTACTTTATTCTTGAATGTGTGGTCACCTCCTAAACTGTGTACTACATTTAAAAATGAATGTCCTTAAAAGTTTAACTCAGTAAAATTATCAGAGAAACAATTATTGCCTTTTCAATACAGTATGTTAAATTTCGATCCAAAAGTACTTTCAACTGACTCCTCCTACTACCAACATCCAGTGACAACAGTGTATACAGTCTACGAGCTGCAGTGCAGCAACTCATCAATGCTTTTTCAGTACTGCCATTGAAATCTTCAATTGTACTACCTAAAAGAACAAGGGCAAGAGTTGCATGGACGCAAATTCCCTTCCAAGCCACGCAGCGTCCTCACTTGGAAATATATTATCATTTCTTCACTATCACTGGGGCAAAATCCTGAACTCCATTCCTCATACTACTGTGAGTGGGCCTTCACTGCTTAGACCGCAATGGTCGAAGAAGGCAGTTTGCCACCACTTTATCCAGG
>NW_025967080.1:0-25000 GCF_021869965.1 Rhincodon typus | reverse complement strand
TTCTGGCAACTTCGGTTTTTGTTTCTGTGGTCTCATATGCTGGGTTTATCATTCATAGCTACTCAGTGTCTGATGGAGGGATGTCAAGCCCCATATTCTGGACTATCCCACCATAAGAAATAGTTTCTACCTCTCCTAAGAACTCCTTTAATCAACTTAAAACTTCAATGAGATTAACTCTTTGTCTGTTATGTGTAAGGGAACGGAAGACTAGTCAAGGAATAAAAACATTTGAATTGGATTTTGTGAACTTGTAGTCCTGACATAGAACTTTATGCAATGGAGGATTATTTCACCATCTCATTGATGAGACTAGTGCCCAAGTGAATTTTCTGCATGTTCTTTCACTTACAATATGGATGCCCAAATTCAAAATACACATTCCCATTCAGCAGATCTTTGCACTGTGACTTTAAAATTTATCCCATTGTCTATTGCAGCCCTTGCAGCTTGAATGAAAGCAATTATGGGTTTTTAAACACTAATGGTAACAATTAGCTTATCTTTTAATTTTGGATTTTAAATCATGCCACAATGGATTTGAACTCACGTTCCCAGAGCATTAGTCTAGGATTCTGGATTACTGGTCTACTGACGTTACCATGCCTCCCCCGGTAAAGGTGGTGTAGCTTTCTTGCATACTTATAGTAAGTTTTCCACAACTCACAACTCTACAAGAAAGTAGGAAGAACAATTGCCCAGTATACCTTTACTTTAGTTGAGAGACTAATTCTTTGCTGCCCTTTTTTTGGTTTGTCAAAGGACATACTGGCCTTAGCTATTCTGATATTGGCTTTGTTGTCATTGGAAACTACTCAGGTAGGTATATTTGTTGACCATTTGAGCATCGACCATTGGCTGAAATAGTTGCCTTCACAAAATGCTTTTCTGAGGCAGTATGCATTCATGATTTCAGTCTTTTGCTGCAGCTAGTGAGACCATTATTAGTGGAATGCAAATGAAAATTGATCCCCACTATATTGCATTTCTTGTTTTGGAAAGGAGTTTGGGGCACAGTGTTAGTGACTCTGATGTTTTGGGGTGGGTGACTGCCCTAGATCTCTGAAAGCTGTCTGGTTATTCCCCATTGTGTGACAGACAATTTGAGACCATCCAGCTGTAACCCAGAATTGAATAGTTTTGCCTCATAGCATCCACTTGAGTCTTGAGATGTTGAGTTTCCTTTTGACTTTCTTCCCTTTATACCACACTTCCCTGTAGTGTCAGCGTATGAAGAAATATGTTGATGACATTAGCATGAGCTTTTCTTCAGTGTTCCTTCCATGGCAGAAGTGCAGGAGGTAATTGGCTACTCTGTTGCAATAGAATGCTCAGGTAGCTAAGACTTGATCAGGATTTATTGCAGGTGCATCACTTATGCTGCTCCAAAGTGATGGTAAGCTGCCTTTTTGAACTCCTCCAACCCATGTGCTATCATTAGGCAGACACATAATGATATTCAGGAGGGAGATCCAGGACTTTGACCCAGTTATACTGAAGGAATAGCGATGCATTTCCAAGTCAGGGTGGAAGTAGTGTAAGTTTGAAAGATGCTGTCTAACGATCCTTGGAGAATTTCTGTCATACATCTTCTAGATAGTAAACACTGCTGCTGCTGAGTGTCAGTGGAGTAAATGTTGTGAATGTGGTGCCAAAGAAGGAAGCTGATTGGTCCTGGATGGTGTCAAGTTTCTTGAGTGTTGTTGGAGCTGCATCTATCCAGGCAAGTGAGGAGTATTCCATCACACGCCTGACTTGTACTTTGTATATGGTGGACAGGCTTTCAGGAGCCATGAGGCAACTCTCTCGCTGCAGAGTTCCTAGTTTATGACCTGCTCTTGTAGTCACTGTGTTTATCTAACTAGTCCAGTTCAGTTTCTGACAACCGGTAGAATATTGATATTGGGGGATTTAGTGATTGTAACAGCATGTGGAGGTGGTAGAGCAGACTTACTGGAAGCTTGTATGTACAATTGTCCTGAAGCTAATCCAAAAGAAGGAAGGTTGAAAGGTCCCAAATGAAATCAATGAGGGCTTATACGATGCTTGTTTGCGACCAAGGTTTTTGGGGCCAGGGAGTCAGTCTTCTTGAATTTGATATTCCAAGTAACCATGGAAGCATAGACCATCATTGGGCCTTTAACAGGGACCAATTTGACACTTGCCCCCAGAGCAATAAAATGGTAGACCACAAAATGCGGACCACAAAACTGCCAAGCAATCCTCTGATTCTTGCAAACACTGTATAAACTCCTCCACCTGGTTGTTATCTCCAACACACAACAATTTGAACCAAAGCATGATTCTCAAACATTGCCTTTTTCTCAAAACAGGATCTGTGTCATTAAGCTCCTCAAGCTTTTAGGCCAAGGCTCTACATAACTTGACCCTTCAGCCAACAATGCTGTCCTCTTTGTGTGTTATACTCACAGCTCCCATATTACACATGCACTGTGTGACACTTAAATACATTCCCTCTGGCTCAATGACTCCCCTACTCTTTCTGTTGGACTTTCTACCTGTACTTGAAAATGCTAGTGTGACTGTGAGGTCACGAGTGTGAATTGAGAATCCTGAGTCTGTTGGGAGCCTCATCGTACAGCAAAACCAATGATGTTAAAATTTGAGTTTATTAGGAATGGAGAGAGAAATTCAGCAGTTTCATTTGAATCATTCAGCCACTCTGCTCATGCCCAGTGGTGACAGTTAGCACTGACTCCATGTTTACTTTTGCAATCTCACCAAACAGAAGAGACATGTTTGATACAGAATGTTAACTTTTTCTCTCCCCGGATAGGTGCTGCCAAACCTTGAGTATTTCCGGCACTTTAATTTTATTTAACTATGAACGTTTTTGTAATAATTATTTTAGGATCAGTTTGTGTAATGTAAATTGGTGCGAGGTTCCTTTCTATCAAAGATGTCACAATTGCTCACATGTTAACATACTCACACAGAGCTGGGAAAATAGACTAAGAAGAAAGTCTGCAATTGAGCAGTGGCAGATATTGAAGCAAGTATTTCATAACTGACAGCAAAAATTAATTCTCGTTAATGAGCAGAAAGCTCAATGAGCAGTCTGAACCAGTAGTTAGTAAAGGAGTCTATCCAATCAAAAAATAAGGCATGCAAAGCTGAAAACTCGTGGCAGTCCAGAGGATTGGAAGCTTTTTAGGAACCAGCAGAAGATAACTAAAATTCTAATATAGAGGGAGAAAATTGAATATGAGAGTAAATTGGTAAGAAATATAAAAACAAACAGCAAGAGTTTCTATGGGTATATAAAAAGAAAGAGTAACGAAAGTACATGTGGGACTCTTAAAGGACATGACTGGGAATTTGACAATAGGGAACAGGGAAATGGCAGATAATTTAAACCAAAATTTTGCACTGGTTTTCACAGTGGAGGACACTACAAACATCCCAAAGTTAATAGACAAGCAAGGTATAATATGAGGGAAAATATTATCATGGTCTCTATCATAAGGGATAAAATATTTTCATAATCATGGGACTGAAGTCAGACAAGTCACTAGGACCTGATGGCCTGCATCCAGGGGGTTAAAAGGAAGTGACTACAGAGATAGTGGAGGCATAGGTCAGAATATTTCAGAACTCACTGCATTCCAGGAAAGTTACAGTTGATTGGAAAACCACGAATGTGACACTCCTGTTGAAGAAGGGAGGGAGACTGAAAACAGGAATCAATAGGTCAATTAACCTAACATATATGGTTGAGAAAATGCTAACTTCCATTATTAAGAAGAAATTGCAGGGCATTTAGAAAGCTTAACACAATCTGAGGAAGGGTCACTGGACCTGAAACTTTTAACTCTGACATTTTCTTCACAGATGATGCCAGACCTGCTGAGCTTTTCCAGCAATTTCTGTCTTTGATCATGTTTGACAAATTTGCTAGAGTTCATTGAGGATACAACAAGCAGAGTTGATAAAGGGGAACTGGTAGATCTAGTGTATTTGGATTCCAGACAGCATTTGATAAATGGTTGTTACAGAAGATAGGAGCTCACAATGTTTGGGGTAATATATTAGCATAGATTGAGGGTTGGCTAACACATTGAAGGAGACAATGTTGGGATTAATTGGTCTTTTCTGGTTGGAAAGACAAAACCAGTGGGGAGCCATAAGGATCAGTCCTAGAGCCTCAGTTATTATGATCCATATTAGTGACTCGGAGGAGGGGCAGTGTGTAATGTATCCAAATTTGCTGATGCCACACAAATAGGTGGGAGAGCATTTTGTGATGAGGACCTAGGGAAGTCTGTAAGAGGATATAGTAAAATTAATTGAGTGCGTATAAAATTTGGCAGAGATGAAGTTTAATGTAGAAAGTGTGAAGTTATGTACTTTTATGTAGTGGTAGGAAGATTCAAAAGGCAGACTATTATTTAAATGTACAGAGACACGAACAAAAGTACAGCACAGAGGGATGTGGATGTTCCTATGCTTGAAACACAAAAATGCATGCAGATGTAGCAAGTAATTAAGAAAGCAAATGGAATTTAGGCCTTTATTGCTAGAGAGTTTAAAGATGGTGAAGTCTTGTTACAACTGTACAGGGTGTTAAAGAGGCCGCATTTGGGGCACAGTGTACAGTTTTGGTCTCTGCATTTAAGAAAGGATACACTGGCATTGCAGGCAGTTCAAAAGTGATTCACTAGGCTGATTCCTGGGATGAAAGGGTTGACTTATCAAAAAATGGCTAAACAGATTAGGCCTTTATCCATTAGAGTTTAGAAGAATGAGGGGTGATTTTATTGAAATATACAAGACTCTGAGGGGATTTAGCAGGGTTGATGTTGAGAAGATGTGTGGGGTATCTCGGACTAGGGGCCATAGTTACAGATGAATGGGACACTCTGTAATAGGGTACCCATCCATTAAGCCAAGATAGGGATTATGTTAAAGAAAGTAGTCTGTATTTGCTATAGGCTTTATTGCGCTCATTTCAGAATTTCACACATAATCTCAGATTTCTGAATTTGTAGATCGACAATTCTTTTCCCTAGAGCTGCTATGTGATGGGGGTTGTGTCTGTCTTAATGCTGAATGAATCTGAATGCTGGTGCATGCAGCCCTGGGGGGTTTCCTGAGTATTGATCTGCAAATGTACATTTATGTCTGAGAACATCCTGAAAAGGTTACAGAGAAAGAAACCTTTGGATGGAAATGTGTTTTTGTTCATTTTTTTACTGGCAAAAGATCAGGGAAACACATTAATAACAAACAGAGAAAACAAAAAAGGGATACAGCATCAAGAGGAGTAATATTCAGTAGGCCTGTAAGATATTTCCTGTCTGCACATAAGAAAAACCCGTTGAGGTTGTGATCCATAATAGAATTTGAACCTCGTACTCTCGGCAGCAGGAAATTCTGGAGCGAATGTTTTGATAGTGTTATGCAATTTAACAGCTGAGGTGAGAGTTCCTGCCTTTGTCTCATTTCTTCTGAAACCACACAACATGTGCGACACTTAGCTGGAAGAAAACCAAGCAGATCAAATGCCATGCTTATACTTACATCACAGCCATTTTCTGGGGTTAACTGATTGTTTCTTAGTGAGGCATCAGGACAAAAATGACCTTCTGTGGTGCCTTTTATGATCTTATTAAAAAAGAAACATGCTTTCTGAATATTATTATTCCTTATTCTCTTTTTAAATTATTGTTGTTACGTTATTGTTGGACAATACAGGCATTCAAACATTTTTGGTTTCTCAATTATAATCCGTAAGAGTTTAAGGAGAAAACTGGACAGGACAAGGGAATTAAAATTAGTCACAGGTAGAGAGGAGAATATGACAGAAGATTTTAAAGGGAGGGAAATGACAATGTGGAGATGCTGGAGAATAGAAAATAGAAAGGAAGTAGAAGTGATGGTTTAAATTTTAAAAGTGTTAAAAAAGAACTAAAAGCAGGTAAGCAGAACTGCCTATTTTGCAAAACCAATCTAGATCAAACTATCTCTTAGAATAGTTTTGTTCAAGGAACAGCCTGTTTTTGGTGTCCACTCAAAGTCTGTCAAAAACACAAGGCTAAATGTTCTAATTCTGTGGTAGGACACGATTTATTGTCACACTTCCTTACCAGAATTCAGTCAATAGTTTGACGTGACTCATTTCCTTAAGAATATCTGACAGCTCAGTGATGAAATGCCATGCTTTTTAAAAGATGTAGAGTGAAATTTTCCTCTCTCTCGAGTTGGTGAAAGAGGTGGTGAAAAGGGGAAATAACTAAGTGAGTTTGGTCTGGAGTGAAACTTGCCCCTTCTTGCCACATCTACAATGAAGTGCTGGGTGACAAGGTCCAGCGAAACCTTTTTTGATTCGCCAGCAATTAAGGCCCTTGAATAGTCAATCAATAGTCACTTGAGGGCCTCAATTCACCACCACCTTGATGACCCGGCTCCCTAATGGGTGAGAAATATGGCTAGTTTCCAAACTGGGAAACCATGGTGACCTGCCTGTTGAGTTAGGGGCTAATCTCAGGACAATCAGTGATGTGGATGGCAGGAAAGGGAGTGCTACCTGAAAGTCATACCCCTGCCCTTGACTCTGAGCCTCTCTTCCTGCAAACTCCATTTGATGAGCAGAAAGATTACCTTTTCAGCGATAAATTCCCTGAGGAGTTGGCCTCAACCAGCAAACTTTAGTAACGAGAAGCAGCTAGCTTCTGATTGGCTGGGAGCTTCTGGAGGTCTGGGATGTTAGTGTTGAAGCCTGTGGTAGGGCAAAATACTTCATTCACTTGTCAATTCTTAATGAGCTGAATGATGGACAACCCAGTTAGTCATCTCAGTAGTGGGGTGATGTATGACATGCTCACCACACTTAGAAGGATTCTTGGAAAAATTGTACTCAATAGTATGAATATCTGGACAAATGCCAACATTTCTTGGTAGTTTTAATTTCTTAATAGGTAAAATAAACAAAAAATATAAACATTACATGAATATATAATTACCATGTTACATAGTATATCATTTGTAGTAAAGCCTATTGGCACTTTTTAGGCCAAGATTTGTATCCTAATGATATTAGGTGTTTAGACTTTTGACTAAGTTTACCTAACAATTAAAGTGTTAATGAAAACTTTTTTTTAACAACAATAATCTAAATGTGAGATAGATTTGCCACTAACTTTTTATTTGCGAATGATAATGGCAGAGATTAAGAGTATTTTGAGCTCATAATACTGGGAAGGAAGGGCAGAATTAATGTTCTAGTTTAATTTTCAACCGTGCTAACATCATAGAACAGCTCGGATCAGCACCAGATCTTAATGCTGAAGAATTATATTGCACAGTCATAGATTCACAGAATCCCTACAGTGCAGAAAGAGGCCATTTGGCCCATCACATCTGCCCAACTTTTGAAAGAGCATCCCATCCAGACCCAACTCCCCTACCCCACCCCATCCCTGTAACCCCACACAGAGTTTTTACCATGGCTAACCCACCTAAACTGCACATCCCTGGACACCACTCAGCCAATCCACCTAATCTACACATCTTTGGACTGTGGGAGGAAACCAGAGCACCTGGAATAAACCCAAGCGGACACAGTGACAGCATACAAACCCCACATAGACAGTTGCCCAAGGCTGGAATCGAACCCGGGTCCCTCGTCCTGTGAGACACAAAATGACTGTAATGAGAATGTAGAGCAGAAGATGTCACAGTGTTAGCATTTAGCTAACAGTGTAAGTTCAACTGGAATCATGGAATTTTTTTTACAATTAAGGCCACTGTTTGATTTTAGCTTGTTGTTGGGTCCTTATATGTAGACTAGTTATTGGCAAAATAAGGCTATTAAAATTAAGGCCCTTTGGTAGTCAATCAATAGCCACTTAAGGGACTCAACTCGCCAGCTCCCTGATTACCTGCCTCCCTGATAGGTGACACTCGTGGCTGGTTTCCAAACTGGGAAACCATGGTGACCTGCCGAGTTGGGGGCCAATCTCAGGACAATCAGAGACACGGATGGCAGGAAAGGGCATGGTACCTGAAAGTTGTAACCCTGCCATTGACTCTGACCCTCTCTTCCCACGAGCTCCACTTGATGACCAAATCAAGGATCAGGATTAGTAACCAGAGGAAGACTTCCTGCTGATTAGTCATACCTAGCAAGAAGGAAGATGGTTGTGGTTGTTGGAAACAAGTCATTTCAGCACCAACATTCATACAGGAGTTCCACAATGTTGTGGCTGAGACCAAAGCTTCTTCAGCTGCTTCAGCAATGACTTTTCACCAACAGAAGGCCAGAAAATGAATGTTCTTTGATGATTACCCACTGTTTCAGTAGCACTGGTACCACTCCCGAAGCAATCTTTTTATAAGCAGCAAGAGCTGGACAACTTTCGGGCTTCACTGGAAAGTAGCAACATGAGCTGCACAAAAGTGCCAGACAATGATGACCCCCAACAAGAAAGAATACTTAATGCATCACCACCACTGCATTCTCTACCACAAATACTGTGGCTATAAGAGCAGGTTGGAAACTGGGAATTCTCGGCAAATAACTCATTTCCTGGCAATCGGTATCTGATGGAGGTTCTGCACACAATCCCCAACCCACAAAACATGCTGTGGCTTGGGTTCTCTGTGATGCTATGATTCTGCAGTGCAGTGGCTTAGTGGTTAGCACTGCTGCCTCACAGTGCCAGGGACCTAGGTTCAATTCTACCCTTGGGCGACCGTCTGTGTGGAGTTTGTGCATTCTCCCCGTGTCTGTGTGGGTTTGCTCTGGTTTCCTCCCACAGTCCAAAGATGTGCAGGGTAGGTGGATTGGCCATGCTAAATTGCCCGTAGTGTCCAGGGATGTTTAGGTTAGGTGGGTTAGACATGGGGAAATGCAGGGTTCGGGGAATGAGTTGGGGTGGGATGCTCTTCGGAGGGGTGTGGGCTTGTTGGGCCGAATGGCCTGTTTCCACACTGTAGGGATTCTATGATTCTGACAGTGGAAGGGGTGGGGAAGAGAAGGGGTCGATATCCTCCTGGCACTGCTGGTGCTCTTTCAGCATTTCATGCCTAAAATCTGTATACATCACAACACAATGACCATCCATGTAACAGATAGTTGCATGAGAACAGAGTGTTTAAAAAAAAATTCATGGGAGGAAATGAAACAGAACAAGGAAGTAGGAGTTAGGAAGAATGAATGTGTGAAAGTTTCTCCAGCCAGTAGGCGAGACCCGTTGAAGCTACAACAGATTCTGTCAAATGTTTCTTTTTCATATATCATTCATGTAATGTGGGCATCGCTGACTGGGCGAACATTTATAGCCAGTCTCTGAATGCTCTTGAGAATGTGGTGCTGAGCTGCCAACTTGAACTGCTGCAGTCCATGTGTTATAGGTAGACACACAATGCTGTTATGGAGGGAGTTCCAGGGTTTTGACCTAGCAACACTGAAGGAACGGTGACATATTTCCAGTTCAGGATGGTGAGGGAAACTTGTGGCTTTGGAAGATACTATTGATGAGGCCTTAGTGAGCCACAGCACTTGTAGATGGTCCACACTGTGTTGGAGGTGAAAGAAGAGAGAGTTGAAGGTGATGGATGTGGTGCCATACAAGTGGGCTGCTTTGTCCTGGATGACGTCAAGCTTCTTGAGTGTTGTTTGAGCTGCACCCATTCAAGCAAGTGGGGAGTATTCCATCACACTCCTGACTTGTGCCTTGTAGATGGTTTTGATGGCTTTGGGGAGTCAGAATTTGTAATTTCTGACCAGCTCTTCTAGCGATAGTATTTATATAGCCAGTGCAGTTCAGTTTCTAGTAAATGGTAATCCCCAGACTGTTGATGATGGGGGATTCAGTGATGGTAATGCCATTAAACATCAAGGAATGATGGTTAGATTCTCTTTTGTTGGAAATGATTATTGCCTGGCACTGGTGTGGTGTAAATGTAACTTGCCACTTATCAGCCCAAGCTTGGATGTTGCCTACATTTTGCTGCACATAGACATGGACAATTTCAACAACTGAGAGTCATAAAAGGTGCTGAACATTGTGCAATCAACAGCGAACATCCCCTGTTCTGTTCTTGTGAGAGAGGAAAAGCCACTGATGAAGCAGGACTGCAAAGCTTAGTTCTGATTCAATAGTTTTAGGATCTTGTCTTGTCTGTTGCATTCTACTTCTGCTGTTTGGCATGCAAGTAATTCCATGTTGCAGCTTCACTAGATTGACAGCTCATTGTTATAAATGCCTGGTGCTGCTCCTGGCATCTCCACCTGCATTGTTCGTTGAACCAGTGTTGATCTCCAGGCTTGTTTTCTCTGGTAGGATGCTGGATATACCAGGCCATGAGATTATAAATTATGGTAGAATACAATTCTGCTGCTGCTGATGATTCACATACCTCAAGATGGTTGATTTTGAGTTGCTAGATCTGTACAAATCTATCCCGTTTAGCATGGTACTGGTACCACACCACACAATGTATCCTCAATGTGAAGATAGACTTCTTCTCCACAAGGACTTTGAGGTAGTCACTCCTACTGTCACGGTAGTTATTGAGACACAGACCTGTGACAGGTAGATTGGCGTGACAAGGACAAGTGAATTTTTCCTCATGTTGGTTCCCTTACTCCTGCTGCAGACCCAGACTAGCAGCTTTGTCACTTAGGATTTGGCTAGCTTGGTCAGTAAAGGTACTGCCAAGCCACTCTTGGTGATAGACATTGAAATCTCCCACTCAGAGTACATTCTGTGCCCTCTCCACCCTTAGTACTTCCTGTAAATGGTGTTCAACAAGCAGGAATACTCTTCATCAGTTGGGGGTGGGGATGTGGTTGTGGGGGGGGGGGAGGAGGAGGAGGGCAGTTTGTTTCCTTGTCCATGTTTGCCCTGATAGCATGAGATCTCATGGGGTCCAGGACCAATATTGAGAACTCCCATAGCAACTCTTTCCTGACTGTATACCACTGTACCACAATGCCTGGTGGCTCCATCCTACTGGTGGGAGAGGGCATAGGACATATCCAGGGATGGTGGTAGTGATATCTGGAATATTGCCAGTAAGGTGAGTGTGACTGTGCCTGGTTGTTGCTTGACTGGTTTGTTAGTTAGCTCTCTCAATTTTGGCACTAACCACCAGGTTTGGTATGGAGGACCTTTTAGGGCTGAATTTGCTACTGTTGTTTCAGTGCTTACTTTAATGCTAGGTAGCCTTTTGTTTAGGGTTTGTAGCAGTTTGGTATAATGTGTGGCCTGTTAGACCAATTCAGAGGGCAGTTAATAGTGAACCACATTGCCGGGAATCTGGAGTCCCATGCAGGATGGACCAGGTAAGGAGAGCAGATTTTCTTCCCTAAAAGACATTCATGAACCAGATGGATTTTTATAATAATCAACAGTGATTACATGGTTGTCATTAGGCCATCTTTTAATTCCAGATTCTTCTTTATTCACTTCAAATTTTACCAATTGACACAGTGAGAATTATATCCCTCTCCCCACAACAGTAACCTGGTGTTGACAACCTTTCATCAGAGCTCACCACCACTTCAAGGGCAGGTAGAGATGTACAAGATTTTGGGTTTTGCCCCAATTTTAATTGTGAAACTTAATTCAATTACAATTATAGACCGAGTTGAAAGGACCAATCTAAAGATTTATTAATACTGATTAGTTACCAGATCCATTCCAGGGAAAAGTTTGTTTCACATGTTTTGCAGACGTAATTAAGTTTATCAAAACAAGTATAAAAGAGATAATATTAAAAAAAACAGTGATTTTCAATCAATCCACTTCAGGACACCAGCTCGTGGTTTCTGACTGACAAAGCACTTGTCTCTTGTTCTGTTCTGTTTTTTTGACTGGCGTTGTCCTTCTGTCTTCAGACTTTTCTTCTGTGCATTAGTCCACCAAGAATTGCTGCTATTAGCCCTAGTCGCCACTATCTTCTCAGATTAATTTATCTTTTTTTTAATCTTGAAGTGCTCTTACACACAACACAATAGTTTTTCCTATCACCAAATCACCCGTTGTATTTTTTTCCATCTATTAACTAGGAAGTCACCATGTTGTCCAATTGAATAAGTTAGGTACAAAACTTGTTAAGGGCAATGCAAGCCATCAAAGGTGAGGGAGAGGTAAGGAGAGAGGGAGGGACTAAATCAAAATGGATTTGGAAGGGGCTCCTCGTAGTAATCAGAAGCATCCGGAGTTCTAATTGCCTTACCAAGGGATGGTCAGCATATCATTTTGGCTACGTAGTGTGTGTCCACCTTCCTGATATCACATCCTGCTATCTCCTTATTCGTTCCTTAAAATGTCAATCAGATCGCTTTTATGATAGTTTGTCCTTCAGCTTCCTAACTTCATAAATCTTTACAAAGACAATGTGGAACTAGTAGAATACTTTGTGTGTTTGCTGAGAGTATATGGTATCACCCTTTAATGACTGATAACATCTCAACTGTCCCAATTGATACATCTAAGTGTTCTGGAAAATTCCAAAACCTGTCCTCCATTACTTATCCTTGAACTAAAAAAATTGTGCATCCCAAAATAACTATTGATGCCTAAAATAGATTAAAGCTCGGACAAAACTAATATACATAGGCCGATTTACAAAATTAAACCCATATAAATCCTAGCTGTGTATTTGATTATAAGTTTTCTTTTATCTCAACCATTTTCACAATTTTTATCCTGATGTCTGCATGAGCTTGAGCCATATAAAAAAAAAGGAAGCCATAAACGCATTACCTTAGTTCTAACCTGGACCATATGACTTTTCTTCCTTTAAGAAAGTGTTTTACAACAAAGCACAATATCATTTGAGTCCTCACTTGTTTAATCAAGTCAAAATTATTGGTTATTACTCAATCCTGCAGATGGGTTATGGCTATCAACCTTGACAGTGTTGACATCCCAAAAGTAAGAAAATTGAATTCAGTCAGTCCGTTTCTATCCTTTTCAATTTCCAAAGGAAGATAAATTGTAAAGGAGATATGGAATGAGTCAGACAGTACTTATAGAGAGGACAGAGAGATTCATGCTTCAGATGTAACATCTATTTCTACTTGTTGATAATTCCCAGTTTTCATTTTTTTCTGTTAAAGTTTGTTTCAATTGTAAAATGGATTCATAAAATTATATATTTAATTTTACAGTTACCACACGAAATATAATCTCTGCTTGGACATGGGTGATGATAAGTACATTTATTATTGAAGGTAAGCTATGCATGACATAAATATTTTAGTGATCTTCTCCGACGCATGGATATGTTTCATAGTTCAACTTCTGGTGTACTCACAGAACAGCTCTACCTTTCTGCTTCTGTTTGACATTGTATCTTTTTGTAACTTGTGAGTATCTCTGTCATTCTATTTTAATGGAATTCTGCATTGGCTATCAGCTACTATTTGCAAGTGGAAAAGCAGTGGCGCGGTGGCTCAGTGG
Source organism: Rhincodon typus (assembly GCF_021869965.1). NCBI lineage: Eukaryota > Metazoa > Chordata > Chondrichthyes > Orectolobiformes > Rhincodontidae > Rhincodon > Rhincodon typus. The sequence continues at coordinate 11,564 of NW_025967080.1, read as the reverse complement.
TTAGCACTGCTGCCTCTCAGAGCCAGGGACCCGGGTTCAATTCCACCCTTGGGTGACTATCTCTGTGGAGTCTGCACATTCTCCCTATGTCTGCATGGGATTCCTCTGGGTGTTCCAGTTTCTTCCCACAGCCCAAAGATGTATGGGTTAGGTGGATTGGACATGTTAAATTGCCCCTAGTGTCCAAGGTTATGTAGGCTAGGTGGAATGCTAGCCATGGGAAATGCAGGGTCGTGAGGTGGGTCTGAGTGGTGTTCTCCTCCAATGGCCAGTATTGAAATGATGGTCCAAATGGACTGCTTCCACACTGTAGGGATTCTATGAATTTATCATTTGGATGATATGTCTCCAGACTGATCGATCTCCTTCTCCTGAGTTTGGTTTTTTTGATTCATTTAGCTAAAATTTACATTTCGGAAGATTCACTACAATAGTGGTTGCATTTCAAAATTTCTTCATCAACTCTATAACACTTAAGACATTCTGAGGTCAAGAAAGATGCCATATAAATGTAAGATGTTCCTTCTTTCCTCTGACATTGCACTACAATCTGAGTCAGCAGCAGAGGTTTCAGAAATTAAGCAGGAAAACTAAAGTTTAACAAGAAGTCAAAAATAGAGATTGCTGGTAAAGCTCAGCAGGTCTGGCAGCATTTGTGAAGAGAAATCAGAGTTAACGTTTTGGGTCAGGTGACCCTTCCTCAGAAGTTTACAGCATCCACAATTGTTTTGGTTTTTATTTAACAAGAAGTCACTTGTTGTAGGGTAGAAGTGGAGCCATTGTTCGCACACTTTTAAAAGCATTTATTTTGTTGCACATTGTGAGCTTGTAGCTCCTAATGTTACCAGCACAGTTTCTGTCTGGGACAATTTAAAGTGGCAGAAAGAATCCTCAGATAATTTCCACTACCTGTACCCATTCGAACACAACTGACATATATATAACAGGTACAGTCTGTGAGAAAAAGAATGTAAAATGGAAAGCAAGTGTTAGAAAATGAAAGAGAATAATAAGTTAGAAGTTAGAATGAAAGAATGTGTGAAAAAGAAAGGAACGGATTAGATCATAAGACTTTGGAGTGGACTTAGCTCATTCGGCCCATCAAGTTTGCTCTACCATTTGATCGTGGCTGATATGTTTCTCAACCCCATTCTCCTGCTTTCTTCAGGTAACATTTGATCCCCTTACCAATCAAAAGTCTATCTATTTCTTGTCTAAAATATACTCAATGACTTGGCCTCCACAACCTTCTGTGGCAATGAGTTCCACAGATTAGCTACTCTCTGGCTGAAGAAATTTCTCCTCATCTCACGTCTAAAGGATCCTTCTTTCACTCTGAGGCTGTGATCTCAGGTCCTAATCTCTCCTACTTGTGGAAACATCTTCTCGACATCCATTTCATCCAGGCCTTTCAGTATTCTGTATGCTTCAATGAGATACCCCCTTCTAAACTCCATTGAGTACAGACCCAGAATCCTAAACTGCTCCTCATATGAGAAACCCTTCATCCCCGGGATCATTCTTGTAAACGTCCTCTGGACCCCTCCAAGACTAGTACATTCTTTAGATACAGGGCCCAAAACTGCTCTCAATATTCCAAATGCGGTCTAACTGGAGCCTTATACAGCCTTAGCAGTTCATCATTGCTCTTGTATTCTAGCCCTCTTGAGATGTGTGCAAACACTGAATATGCCTTTGTAACTGTCAATTGAATTTATATGTTAGCCTTAAGACAATCCTGAAACAGGATTCCAAATCCCAAGTCGGATTTCTGAAGCGTTTCCCCATTTAGAACATAGTCCATACTTTTATGTTCCTGTCAAAGTACATAGCCTCACACTTTCTGACATTCTGTTCCATCTTTCATTTCTTTGCCCACTCTCCTAACCTGTCCTAGTCCTTCTGCAACCTCCCAACTTCGTCAACACGACCTGACCCTCCACCTATCTTTGTGTCATCTGCAACAATGTCCTCAGTTCCTTCATCCAGACCGTTAATGTATAATGTGTATAGTTGTAGTCCCAATACTGACCCCTGTGGAACTCCACTAGTCACCAGCTGCCATCCCGAAAAATACCTTTTTATCCCCACTCTCTGCCTCCTACCAGCCAGCCAATCCTTTATCCAGGTCAGTACCTTGCCCCTAACACCATGGGTTCTTATCTTATTTAGCAGTCTCCTGTGTGGCACCTTGTCAAAGGCCTTCTGGAAATCCAAATAGTTCATATCCACTGTCTCTCCTTTGTCTAATTTGTCTCTCAAAGTTTTCTAATGGATTTGTCAGGCATGACCTCCCATTGACAAAGCCGTGCTGACTCCACCCTATTTTACCAGACACCTCCAAGTACTCCGCAATCTCATCCTTAATAATGGACTCTAAAATCTTACCAACTACCAAGGTCAGACCAACCAGCCTATAATTTTCCGTCTTCTGCCTCCTTCTCTTCTTAAATGGGGATAAGGTTATAATAGACTGGCAATAAACTCATATATTAAGTAAAAGCAGTGACAAAAGACAGTTTGGTACAGATGAACCAAAAATAATAAAAATGAAGAGTGAAGATGATAGACCTGAGAAATGGGAGAGGAAATGAATTACAGGAAATTTACATGGTACAGGTGTGACCATGGTTTGGCATTGCTGCATAATGCAAATAACATGTTTACATGGAACCTATCAATATAATTTGGAATAAGAAACTAAAGTACATTTTCTTTCCTTTTACTGGAATACTGTTCACTGACGTTATCTGTTTTCTAATATCCCACCGAAGTGAACATTCTGTATCTGACAGACTGTACAGGATACTGGAAGTGATGCCAAGACTGTTTTCAGTTGATATCCATATACATGTACTTTCCTGTAGAAAGTCACTCAATAACAATCAGGAAATGCAAAATGTCTCAACCTAACCTTTTTTCCCTAAGGAAGCCAAATTCAATTGGAGCACATCCTACTATTGGGATTGCAATCAGTAAACTTGTGCTGGGAACTGAAGCTAGAAGGTTTAGCCAGAATAAATGACTTGTACATGGTGGTACCTCATAGTGGAAAAGATCACCACATTCACAGCAACAGCGAGAATACATTACATTTATAGTAGCCTTAAATTAGTAAATTGATCCAAACCAGTTCACAGGAGCATTACAAATCCAAATCTGGTACCAGGCCATTTAAGGAGGTATTAGGGTAGAAGACCAAAAGCTTGGTCAAAGAGGGGGTTTTAATACCACCTTGAAGGAGAAAGGAGAGAGAAAGAGGGAGAGAGAAGTAGGAAAATTTAGGAGGGTGCCTTGGACATTGGCAGCTGCAATCCCAGCCACCAATGAAAATCAGTGATGAGTTAGAGGCCAGATTTTGATAAGTGCAGGGTTCTTAGAGGGCTGAAAATAAGAAGTTGGCCCTGGAGATAGAAAGAAATGAAACCCTGAAGACAACTGAAAACAAGAATGAGAATTTTAAAATTTGAGGTGATTCTGGACAGGAGCTAATGTAAGTGAAGGAGTACGGGGTAAATTGGGGTGGAAGTTGGAGCATACTAAGATAGCAAAAGAATACACAATAAATAGTAGGTTACAGATCAACTGAGAGATGTTGGAGTGCAAGTCCACAGATCACTGATTGTAGTGGGACAAGTAAGTAAGGTATTTAAGATGACATTTTGGATACTGGAAAGGTGGGATGCAAGAATAACGAGTTTGGAATTGCATAAAACATTAATTAGGCAAGAACTAGAGTACTAAGTTCATACTGCATGTGTATGTCACCTTATTACAGGAAGGATGTGATTACAGAGGCTTCTAAGGAAATTTATGAGGATGCTGCCAGGACTGGGGACTTTTGGTTATGAGGAAAAATTGAATAGGATGGTCTTGTTTATTTTAAAACAGAGGAAGCCAAGTTCAGCTTTAATTGAGGTGTCTAACATTATGCTGGACCTGGATAGAATGGATAGGAAGTACCTATTCATCTCAGCAGAGAGATCAGTAAACAGGGGGCATTGATTTAAAGACAGAAAGATAATAAGAGATTGAAGAAAAATCTTTTTCCCTGGAGGATTGTAAGGGTTGGAAACTCATGGACTGAAACAATGAAAGGGGCAGAAACTCTCATTATATTTATAAATATGTTTGGATGTGCATTTGAAGCACAGTAACCTATAGGGCTACAGACCGAGAGGTGGAAAGTGAAATTAGGCTGTAACTTATTTTCAGCTGCCTTAGATATAATGGATGAAAGGGCCACCTTTTATGCTGCAAATGTTCTGTTTGTATGGTTTTAACAAAGACATGGATATGTGTTTCAGCTGCAGCGGAGCTGAGGCAAGAAATTAGTCAAAGGATTCATCATGATTTCCCATAAAAAGACCACCTTCAACTGCTAATACTGTACTTTCAGCTGTTCCACATTTCATTCAGTAACATTGCCCAGCCATATCATTGAGTTCTAACTGTACAGTTTTAAGTGGCTTTGAAGTGCTATTTCTTTCTCTGAATCCACAGGTGAATTGAGAATGCTATGCCATGATGTTGATTCAACATCAAAAGTAGTTCAACTACAATCAACTGTATCTCTTTCTTGTGCATTACGAGAGGAGTGCCTCCAATCATTAGATGCAAATGCAAGTCACGTATTTTGGAGAATGAATGATACCCAAATTCCACGAGAACAATATTATTTCAATGCAACCGTTTCCCGGGTAACTTTAAAGACGATTGATGCAATAAGGACCTATTTGACATGTCACATTAACATCAAAGGTGCACCAAATATCCTCCACCGTTTTGAAATTGAAGCAGGATGTAAGTATTATTTTTGTAACAATGTTTGTATTACTTGTTATGCAAGTATGACGGGCCCTATGAAATAGAATTTTTAACATAGCTGAATAGAACATGTAAACATATTTAATGTCAGTTTATTATCTAATGAAACCTCAAATAAAGAAATACCAAGTTCTGGAAACAATCCGTATAGTTGTTGGTATCTCAATAATGTGTAAAACTTTGCTTTTGTGGATGAAAGTCAAAGACTGGGATGCATATAAAACAAAGTTGTCCACAGTTATAGCCCTATTGTGGTACATATAGGGTTAAGCCCAGATTCACACAACAGGGATGCAGGCAGCATTTATTGCCCATCCTTAATTGCCCTGGAGGAGGTCATGTTGATTTGATACAATGACATCAGATTATAGAGAATGGGTCCAAAAATGGCCAAATAAGAGATGGAATTTGGATCCATGAGACTTCCCCTCCAATTCATTTACAACGTAACACTGTTTAAACAGATTTGATGAAGTTCTTGCCTGCATTCCATCTTCTTGGGGTGTAGGGCTGAACAATTCTCAGGCTATCCAGGAAATTGGACTCATTGCTGTAGAAATCTATTATAGCTGGTTTGTGCACATAAAAAATGAAGACTAAAGCTTGCCAAACATTGGACTTTGAGCTACATTGCTTTAATTGGGTTGAACTACAGCATCAGAAAGGCTCTAGAAAGAAGGAATCAAGAACAAAATACTCGAGGTGCTGGAAATCTGGAGTCTGAACATAAAATGTCAGAAATACTGAATGGGTCTGCTAGCACAGGTTGGGGGAGAAACAGGTGAAAGGTTATTGGATTGAAATGCCAACTCTGCTTCTATCTCCACAGATGTTGTCCAACCTGCTGAGTATTTTCAGCATATTCTGCCCTTATATATATATATATATATATATATATAAAAAAAGCAACAATCCCAGAGAGATAAAGCTTATGACCTTCTCCATGCTGTCACTTTAATGTTGTTTTTGAGATGTCTTAAAGAGTAACAAACCTTTGGTTCTTTAAAGTTCTATTCCTTCTCCATGGAAGGACCACAGATTTATAATGATTGAATGCAATATGCTGCTGGAGTGGATATCTCCATTATGCCTCCATAGCCACAGATCATCTAACCACGTACCGTAATAACCCCGTCTGAAGGCCATCAGAAGTCTCACTCAGCTACATTTGTTTTGCAATTTATTCCTTAAATGAGGATATTACAAATTATGTATACTACTGTCTTCTGAAATCCAAGTTGAACTGGACTCATAAACGTTTTCTATTCAATCCTTGGGTTCACTTCCAAATTGTAATTGTCCAACATAAGGCACAAGACAGTGAATGAACACTGAATGTTGTACATAGCTGTGGCCTGAAATGCTGATCACTAAAGAACAGTCTTGGGGTACAACTGAGAGTGTGGCATTGATTCATATAAAAGAGTTAAGGCTTTGGGGAAGAAGAAGCAAAATAAATACTTTGACTAAAAAAAATGCAAGAACTGTCGATGCTGTAAATCAGAAACAAAAACAGAAATTGATGGAAAAGCTCAGCAGGTCTGGCAGTATCTGTGGAGAGAAATCAGAGTTAACGTTTTGCGTCCAGTGACCCTTCCTCAGAACCTAAATACTTTGACTAGTTAGCCTTGAATTAATCTTTTCAAGATTGCATCTAGTTTAAAGTTTCATTCTGAAATAACAGTTCCTTCCTGTATTAATTGGAAATTAATCGCTTTTCATTTGGGCAAGTGAGCATGTTTAGTGGCTGCAATGTGCCAGCCTGCTAGGAATGCTGCTCCAAAGGGGATCATCAGGAAGGCAGCCAGGAAGTTGACTTCTGGCATATTATTATATTCCTGCAGAATAAAAGCAATAAACTCCAAATTCTCTTTTTATATTCTCTTATTCCTGAAATTGTAGTTTGGATACATACAATTTTTCCTCTAAGCCAAGCAGAAAAATTCATTGCAATTGTGTGTACTGATGGGTTACTATAGCGCCTACCCAAGATGAAACTTCTAACACTTTGCCTATAAGGTCTCATTTAGGACGTCCCTTTTTAAAACTGAGAGGTACAAACTTTTCAAGATTTCTACATAATTTCCTTTTAACGGTTCATCATTTTTCTGAATTGGATCTCACTGAAATTAATACCACAATTGTCAATATGTGATGCTTCTTTGTACTGGACAGAAATACAAATTGATAAAACCTTCTGTGTAATAGCTCTGTTTCATTATAATTATTTTGTTTCAGTGCCTCCTGATAAGCCAAAAAATATTTCCTGCATTTCATACTGGCGTGAAAACTTTACTTGTTCGTGGGACCAAGGGCGTGAAAACCATCTAAAGACTAATTTTACACTAACTAGAAAATTGTGAGTATAAAAATTACATATTGTACTTGATACTGAAACACTGGACTTGATACCAGTGTTTCAGTCATCTTCTTTGTGCCAATGAAAAATTGTGTCATTTAAGAACTACTTCGTAGATTGTTTCAAACCATGTACTGTATAATGATTTCACATTTTGTATTCATTTCCAGTACATTATTGGTACGGTGTTGCTGCTCTTAGAAAACTGCTAATGAGGGGTCAAATTCACTTTTGCTTTGGCATTACTTCCTGTTAGGTCTGTATATGCTGATGTTGTTATGTCAGTATTTAGTCATGACAGGGTCATTATAAGTGATTGAAAATCATATACTTTACACTATTGCTGCTGCGCTAGGAATAATTGATGATGAAACTAATGATGCTGCTCGGAAATGCCTCCAGTGGATACCCGAAAGAATTGTTAAGCTTTAAAAATTGTTGGAATTCCAGAAAAAAAATCTGCAGCAGTTTTTCATTTGCAGGGCATGTGAACACAGGACAGGATCTTGATTGAAGGGCTGTGAAGTAGTCCTGTGGCTATCATGTAGCACAGGCTGGTACATGCATGTTTAATAATTGTTATCTATGACCCGAAAGTTGACTTAAAGGAAATAGAATAATGATAATGAAGGGACATATTTAAACAAATAAGCATTAGTGGATGGAGAGTGAGAGATCATCTGTGCTAGAATCATCTCAGGAGATTTGAAGATGAGGTAGTTTAGGTAAGGTTGAGGTACATTTCCATATGAGCTCTCAAGGTGATGAAAAAGATAAAGAGTAAGCTGAAACTGAAAAAGTGGATGCATGACAGGTATACAGTTGATAATTATAAAATTAAAATAAATTCATAGGTTAAGTATAAAAAGAAATATCTAAGAAACATAGAGAATAAAAGAAGAGGCTGGCAACCAATATAAAAGGAAATCCAATAATCTTCTATAGGCATTGAGAGGAAACTGCGTAGTGGTAGTGTCACTGGACTTGTAATTCAGAGGCCCAGACTAGAGCTTTTGGGAGGATGGGTTAAAGTCTTACTGCAGCTGGTGTAATTTGAATTCAATTAATGGAGCTTTAATTAAAAACTGGTCTCATTGAAACTATTGTCAATTGTCATAAACCCCATCTGGTTCACTGAAGAGTACAGGGAAAAGAATCTGCCATTCTTGTCTTGTCTGTTACTCTCGGCCCACAGCAATAGGGTTGAATCTTAAATGGTTTAGTAAGCCTCCTAATTGAGTCAAGCCACTAACAAGCCTGAACAGAGGTATGAAACCAGATGGACCATGTATCAACAGGCTAGGCACTGGGAAAGACAGCAGCAAACCTGGCAAAGTCCTCCTTACTAACATTTGGGGGCTTGTGCCAAAATTAGGAGAGCTGTCCCACAAACTAGACCAGCAACAGCCTTATACATTCATACACTTAGAATATTCTTTACAATGGTTCAGACAACATGGTCACCATCCCTGGTATCACCAGAGGAAGCAGCACATGGAAAACAGTCAGGAAGGAGTTGCCTTGAGAGTCCTCACTGTTGTTCCTAGAGGATTTGGACAGTCTTAATGACAGGACAACAAAACAGAGATGGAATATAATGTGGAAAACCGTGAGGTTATCCACTTTGATAGGAAGAACAGAAGACGGTATGATGTCTTGTGGCATTGGATCAGACATGGGCAAAGAAATCTCCTGATTACCAACCAGCCCCTTTGCACATCCACACTTTCCAAAGTTTCACTATTTAAGAAATACTCTGCACATCTGTTCTGCCTACCAAAGTGGATAACCTCACATTTTTCCACATTACATTCCATTTCCGTATTCTTTTCCAATCACCAAGACTGCCCAAATCCTCCTGAAAATGTTTTCCACCTTCTTCACAATACACATTCTGGCATAACTTTGCATCATCTGCCATTTGCCATTACATTTGATCTCCACCTCCCAATCATTGATATATCTTGTAAATAGCTGGTCCCGAAGTACTGATCCTAGTAGTACCCGATTGGTCACAGTCTGCCAATGTTGAAGTGACCCATTTATTTCTACTGTTTGTTTTCTGTTTGTTAGCCAGTGCTTTAGCTTCTATACCATGTGCTTCAATTTTGCTAACTAGTCCCCTGTAGGGGATCTTATCAAGGGTCTTCTGAAGATCCAAATATATATCCAACAATTAGCCTTTGTAAATGTTGTTAGTAACTTTCTCAAGTGACTCCAAAAAGTTCATAAAACATGATTTTCCAATTGTAAATCTATGCTGACTATGCCGAATTAGATTTTTTTTCCCCAAGTGTAGATATCAAGCCCATTAAGATGGACTGTAATATTTTCCCTACTACTGGTGTAAGGCCGCTGGGTTTGTAGATTCCTGTTATGTTCTCTTGCTCTTTTCTTAAATAGTGGAGTGACATTTGCTACTTTCTAACTTGCAGAAATCATTCTAGAATCTATAGCATTATGGAAGATAATTAAAATGCATCAATGATCTCTATAGCCATGTCCTTTAACACTCTAGAATGTAGACTATTATATGCTGGGAACCTAACAACTTGTAATGCTATCAAATTCTCTTGTTCAACATTTTTACTAATATTAATTTCCTTCAACTCCTCTTTCTCCCTAGTCACTTTAATCTCTAATTCTGGGAGATTTCTTGTATCTTCCTCAGTAAAAACAAACACAAAGTGTTTGTGTGGATTCTATATGTAGTTTCTCTGTCATTTCTCTATTTTCCCTTAAAAATTCTCTTGACTCTACTTTTAACAGAGCAACATTTGTCTTAGCCAAACATTTCCTCTTTTACATGCAACGGAAGCTTTATAGTGCATTTTTATGTTTTTGTTAGATTGCATTAATATTCTATTCTTTCGCTCCTTATCAATTTCTGGATGCCCCTTTACTGTATTCCAAAAGCTTCCGATACTCCGATTTATAATTATTCCTGGCCATTTCATATGCCTTTTCCTTTAGTCTAATATAACCTTTAATGTTCTTCATTAGCCCTTGGACAGACTTATCTTTTTGTAAATTTTACCACTTGATGGAATATATAGTTGCTGTAAGCCATGTAATGATCTTTAAAGATTTTCCATTGCCTATGCACAGTCACACCTTTTAATGCATTTTCCTAATCCACCCCAGCCAATCTGTGCCTCATGCTTTCATAATTTCCCTTATTCAAATATAACATCTTGTATGCAGATTGACCTACCTCATCCACAAACATAATGTAAGTTTCTGTCATATTGTGTTCACACATCACTAAAGATTCTTTTGCAACAGGATTGTGAATTAGCCCTTTTCATTACATAACACTTTACAGCTAAAAAAGCATGTCCTCAACATACTGTTCTAGAAAATCATCTCTAACACATTCCGGAAACTGGTCCTCCACAGGTTTAGTGCACAGTTGGTTGACCCAGTCTGTAGGCAGATTAAAGTCACCCATGACAATTGTGTTGCATGTACTATGTGCTTCTCAAATGATGAATACCATGCCTTACACTACCAGTGCTATTTGGTGGCCTATTCATAAATCAAATTGAAGTTTACTGCCCTTTGTTATTTCTTAGTTCTACCCAAATAGATTCCACATATTGCTTTTCTAATCTGCGATCCTCGCTTTCCAAAGTACTGATCCCATCCCTTATTATTATTGAAGCTCTACTCTCTTTTCCTTCCTGTCTGTCTTCTCTAAAATTTTAATATCTGTGAATATTCAGTTCCCCACCATGAATCAGCCATGTTTCTGTATTGGCAATTAAATCAAAACCATTTACCTCTACTTGTGCCTTTAGGTTATCTACCTTGTTGTGAAAGTTTTGTGTATTCAGATGGAGTGTTTGTTTTTGAGAACATTACCTTTATACAATATTCTACATTCTAGGTATATATGATGCTAGGCTTTTTTTCTTCTGTCTCCTAGTTTCCCTCACAGCTTTTTGACTTCCTGATATTCACTTAACTCCTTTCCAATATGGGTTAACCGTTTGGGACAGCATCATTTTCTTGCCTCACTATCTTTTTATTGGTGCCGCAGTGCCATTATAACAGTACTTCCAAGATGTTCTTTTGCTTTTGCCATTTCAGCAATGATACCGTTATACAAACGTACTCATAGGGACAATAGCCAAGGACCACCGAGGAGAAAATTACAGCTCTTGGTTGATATAAATTGATTCACAAACAGCAAAGAAAAGCCTTTTCTTCCACATAGGCTCGACTTCATGGGTTGAAGCATAATAGATAGATTGGACGTTGACGATGGTGTATGTTACACTTTTTCTGTGATCTGCACTGATAGAGCCTGGTTAGCACTGGCAGGTTGATATTTTTCATGAAGTCCTGTCATTTAAATAATAAATTAAAAAGTAGG